>NC_051154.1:168136463-168368302 GCF_013339745.2 Dermacentor silvarum
ATACATGTACTAGAGATTGGCAAGGCGCCAGTTAACGGCCAAGGTTTGTCCCGCGTTTTTTTTTTTTTTTTTTTTATACTTTCAACAAAAGCTACACCATCTTCATTCCTCTATCCAACGCTGACTACTTCTGCGGAAACATACGTCCTGACATGGAATAAATTGTACGTACGCAGCCTATGACAGCGCACGGGGTGTGCTCCACTCAGTTACGGTTGCGCGACCAGCCTGTATTATGCACTGTGTTTACTCAAAATTCAGCGACAAGCTCGGTTTAACTCACGCTTGCACGTATAGTCCTTCACGTGAGAGCTGCTTAAGTCGCGAGGAGTGGAAACAGCAGGCCAAGGAAGCGTGTTGGCTTTTATTTCCTAGTTTGTGGACGCCATCGTTTTTTCTAACACCACCTTCCCACATAATCGTGATTTCCCGAGAAGAACGAAAATGTATTCCTCCACCGTGCGACGGCAAATATGCTGCAGCAGGTACGCACTGTTTTCAGTTTCACGCTGAAGTAGCTCTCACTTTTGGAATATAATTTAGTGCAAAATAATGCCCTAACACTGACATCACACGGCAGTACAGCGCAGTTTCATTATATATAGAAGATAGCCCTCGTCCGTCCAATGTTGCCTTGGAAACTATGGTGTCGGCATTAACAGAATGAGGACAAGCACGCTGGGTGCTTGGAGGCTATTAGCTAGTCTGCTTTCAATTCCGCACATGCAGTGAGCTGGTGATGATTTTGTTGAGTGTGGTGCCTAATTATTTGTCTCGCAAAGTAGGGTATTGGATTGCCTGCAGCCTTAAACATGCAGCACTTGACGCCACTGTTTGTAAAAGCAAAAACAGTGCACTTTTTTTAGGCGATATTTTAAGGTCTCATGACTACAGGAATCTCCGAATATATTTGGTGGCTCTCTGCGGCCTAGCATGAAGCACGCGCCTATAGTGCCCTGAGCGCCGTACAAAGACGCCGCAAGCGTAAAGGTGGGTGTTCAGTGATTGTCGAACGCATTCTTCAGAGCAAATAAGTGATATGCTCATATTTAATCAACAGAGCGCCTTCGGCTTAGGACGGTACCTCACGGAACTTCCCTGCAAACGCTGCGAAGCGTCGTGTCACCTTCAATTATCAACATGCACAAACTGCCACTGAGGTAGTCCCACATTCATACGTAGATGCAGCTACCAGTGCCGATGGATTTTAAAGTAACCCGAGAAACTCTGTGCGCAACATTGTCAAAAGCTCATTTGAAGTGAAGAAACACAGCAGTGGTTACGGAACGAACCGCCCTACACCGTTTACAAGAAAAATAACATTACCAATACATCTGCGACGCTTCCTAAACCTTGACATTTCAGGCTGGTAGATATTTCTGCCCTTATTGTCCTAAACTACTTGAACGGCAAGAATAATATGGTGTATCAGTTTCCAAACACAACTTAGAAGAGGGTTTCTACGATGGGCCGGGGCGAAACGAACGCTTCAACTGGCCACCATGACCAAATGTGAATATATATATATATATATATATATATATATATATATTGACGAAGGCTGGTCCACCAGCCGAAACGTTGCAAAATATACTGTGCTAATACAACGTACGTCGTCTTCTCTTTTCTTCAATATATATATATATAGCAGAAGTGTTCATTGTTAACCATTTTCTCGGTGCGAATCAGTATATCCCACGATCCCCATGCCACATTCGAAAAGCACTCGACAGACTTCTGCAACTAGAAAACTAGAATAATTTGCTCAAGCTAAAGTAAATTAATTCCATTTGTGAGTAACTTGGTCATTGCGCTCCACTTTTGCGCCTCTGTAATTAGCACTACAACCTAATTTCTTTTTATGGTAACTTGTATTCATTCAGTAAACTACTTGCAACTTAACTGTGAGATCGCGGCGAGTGATTAGTGTTTGCGGCTCGACCAGCAGCTTCGACTATATATTTAACTTTCACACCAAAAAATAAGCCTGAGGATAGGTAGCGTTCGCTAATTTCCCATAAACGCGGAAGCGAGAAGAAATCCGTCCACGGCAGAGTGTTGAATCAGCACTGAACTGAAAACACCGGAAGAAAAAAAAGTTGTTTGTGTGCGAACCGAATCTAAACTTCAATGTTAAGATTTTGATGTTGTTTTTTTTTTTCACTCTCCAGAGAGAAACCCAGATAAAGAAAAATTAAAGCTTTCGCCCGAGGTCTGCGACCCTCACCAGAGCGTTGCATTTATATCTGCACTTGCGGCTGTCCCACCTGCCTGCTCTTACTTTTAGAGTGGTGGTGCCGTACTTTATATATATTGCGAGACAGCTGTCAAACCTCGACGGTTTATTATGCAGGCCGCGCGCTGAAGCGAATGGCACTGGCCATGATGATGAGTATATACAGATGAAGAAGATGAAGGGGTAATATAATGCTCACACAATTTACCCCCGCGCATGGAAGCGGCCAACCTGGCCGCTGGCTATGGCGGCGAACGCCGCATGAAAGGCTTTAAACGTGAAACATGCACAATCTCTGTGGTACGGCAGCGGCCGTCCAAAGGTGTAACAACGGGCGCGACACGATAGTTAACTGGCGAAGTCTGTTCCTGAACTGTGTAAGGCCCGACAAAACGGGACTGAAATTTCTCGCATAAACCAGGAACGCGAACTGGAGTCCACAGCAACACTTCGTCTCCAGGCTGGAAGGAAACGACACGGTGGGATGCATCACAGCGAGTTTTGCGGTCTTGTTGACTGGCGTCGGTGTTGAGGCGGGCGTGTTGGCGACACTGGGTAATTCGCAAAACAAATTGCTCACACGTTGATGTGGACGATGGCACGGGGACGTCAAAGAAAGAGACGTCGAGGACAGTGATTGGTTGACGACCATACACAAGGAAAAAGGGCGAGTACCCCGTTGTGCGTTGGACGGCCGTGTTGTAAGCGAAGGTGACGAATGGGAGAATAACATCCCAATTGGTGTGATCAGGGTTGATGTACATTGAAATCATGTCGGACAGCGTACGATGAAAGCGCTCTGTGAGGCCATTAGTTTGAGGGTGGTAGCTGGAGGTCGTTTTATGGATGGTATGGGACGCACGGAGAACATCGTCGAGAAGTTTAGACAGAAAGGTCCTGCCGCGGTCACTCAAAAGAATACGTGGGGCTCCGTGTCGTAAAAAGATGGTTTCCAAGAAAAAGGATGCAACCTCCGCTGCGGAACCGGAAGGTGTGTGCTCCGGGAGTGGGTGCGGCTGTTTCAGCGTACCGTGTCAAGTGGTCTACAGCTGTGACAATCCATCGTTTACCGCCAGCCGATAAGGGTAGTGGACCATACAAGTCGATACCAACTACTGCGAAAGGAGCTTCAGGACACGGGACAGGTTGTAGCAGTCCAGCCGGAGGTGAGGTCAGTCGTTTGCGGTGTTGGCAGATCGAACAGGAAGCCACGTATTTTGCTACGCTTGTTGCAAGTCCAGGCCAAGAGAAGCGGCTGCGAATTCGCTCATAGGTTTTATGAAAACCAAAGTGACCGGCAGTGGGATCGTCATGAAAGGTCTCCAGTATCTGGGTCCGAAGTGATCGGGGAACTACAGGGACCCAACGGTGTCCTTCGGGATGAAACACGTACCGGTATAGCACCGAATTTTGAATCTTGTGGTTCTTCAACTGCCGACGGAGTCGAGCGTTAGGTGTGCGAGAGGATCCCCGAATACGTTCCATAACGGAGTGGCAGTAGGGGTCACTACGTTGGCAAGTTGCAAACGTATGAGAATGGCTAGGTGGGAGCCGGTCGAGAGCTGCGAGTGAAGGAAATGCAGGAGAGACGTCCGGCGGGTTGCTCACGGAAGGTGGTAAGCAGGCAGTGTTTGAAGACGGTGGTAGGGGACAACGAGAGATAGCATCGGCATCCTGGTGTTTCTTTCCAGACTTGTAGGTGACGTCCAAGTCGTATTCTTGTAAACGAAGTATCCAACGGCCGAGACGGCCCGTTAAATTTTTTACCGTCGCCAACCAGCACAAGGCGTGGTGATCAGTAACGACCGTAAAGTGGCGGCCGTGCAGATAAGGCCGGAATTTTTGGACGGACCAAACAACGGCAAGACACTCTTGCTCGGTAATCGTATAATTTTTCTCTGCAGGTGTTAGCGTGCGACTTGCGTATGCGACCACACGTTCTTCGGAAGTTTGCTGACGTTGCAGAAGAACAGCGCCGATACCATGGCCGCTGGCGTCAGTATGTAGAAGAGTGGGTGCGGTGTTGTCGAAATGACAAAGCACAGGTTCGGACGTGAGGGCACGCTTGAGGGCGTCAAAAGCAGTTTGGCATTCGTCCGACCATACATAGGGAGCTCCAGAAGGAAGTAGTTGATGGAGCGGCGCCGCAATGGTGGCAAAGTTACGTATGAAGCGCCGGAAATACGAGGCTAGGCCAAGGAAGCTACGCAAGTCTTTGGCGCGTTGAGGCCTGGGGAAGCGCAGGACAGCGGTAATCTTATCGGGGTCAGGTCGAATGCCCTCCTTGCTGACAAGGTGTCCGAGTACTTTAATGGTTTTGCTGGCGAAGTGGCACTTTTTTGTATTCAGCTGAAGGCCAGCAGCAGAGAGGCATGTCAAGACTTCGTCGAGGCGCTGCAAGTGCTGATGGAAGGTCGACGAAAATATGACAATGTCGTCAAGGTAGCATAAGCAAGTCTTCCACTTTAGGCCCCGTAGTACGGTGTCAATCATCCGCTCAAATGTGGCGGGAGCATTACACAGGCCGAAAGGCATTACGTTAAATTCGTAAAGTCCATCGGGAGTGGCAAAGGCAGTTTTTTCCTTGTCTTCTTCGTGCATGGGGATCTGCCAGTATCCGGAGCGTAGATCAAGGCTGGTGAAATACTCCGCGCCTTGTAATGAATCTAACGCATCATCGATTCGGGGAAGTGGATATACATCTTTGCGGGTGATTTTGTTCAAGGCACGGTAGTCTACGCAAAATCGCACTGAGCCGTCTTTCTTACGCACCAAAACGACAGGTGACGACCAAGGGCTTGAGGAAGGGCGGATGATGCTTCGTTTCAGCATGTCGGCAACCTGGGTATCGATGATCTGGCGTTCGGCGGAAGAAACACGATATGGCCGCCGGCGCACGATGGAAGTTCCATCTGTGTGTATGGGATGAGCCGTTGCAGAAGTCTGTCCCAGAAGAGGAGAGTGCACGTCGAAGGAGTCTTTATGCTTGGATAACAACGCCAGTAACTCTTCCGTCTGCTGTGGCGTTAGATCAGTGCTGATCGCACTAGCGAGAACAGAAGCAGGGGCTGGCTCTATAGCGGTAGGTGCCCGTGAAACAGCAGTAGTCGAGGTAAGCACACAGACAGGCTGAGTGTCCAAGACGCAAATGACAACAGCGCCTTTAGGAAGAAGTACTGGCTCAGTGGTTGTGTTGAGTACAGCCAAAGTGGCCGTACCGTTGGTGAAGCGAACAAGGCTAGGTGCCAGAGCAATCCCTTTGGATAGGCAACGAGCTGATGGTACAACTAAAACGTCACCATCGGCGATGTCAGAGTTAACTACAAGAAGTTGTTCGCGGCCAGGAGGCACCCTACAATCGTCAGCAGTTCGTAAGCGAAGGCGCGGGTCGGGCACGTCGTCGGAATTGTCGGTCTCGGTCAAGTTAACGAGGCGTTGACGGCACGAAATAAAAGCGGACGCGGAAGAGAGAAAGTCCCACCCTAGTATAAGCATGTGAGCACAGGAAGGCAACACTGCGAACTGAATATGGTGGCGAATCCCCTCAATCGAAACTCGAACTGTGCATTGCGCCGATGGCCGAATCACAACATTATTTGCGCCATGTAGAATAGCTCCATTGTAAGGTGTAGTAACCTTGCGTAGACGAGAGCACAAGTCAGCGTGAATAACAGAAATAGCTGCGCCCGTATCAATCAATGCAGGAACGGGTACACCTTCTACACACACTAATAAAGTATTGGCCGGGCACACTGGAGGAATTGTAGTCTGTGCGGGCCATGCAGCTTTCCCTCCAAAAACTGCACCATCTAGTTTTCCGATCGGTAGTCAGGAGTGCGGGAGGCCTGTAGCAGAGGGGATGTCGAGCGTCGGAGAGGGGAAGGCGAGCGGCGGCGCCCTTGACGGTAGTTGCGAGGCTCTTCGGGATTTGGAGGCGGAGTAAGTGATCGTTGGGAAAGCCGGCGCTGGTAGGCACTTGGGAGAGGCAATGGGTCTCGCTCGTAAACATCGTAACCACGGCGTTCGTCCTGTTGTCGTCTGCGACAAAAGCGCGATATGTGCCCGCGAATACCGCAGTAATAACAAATGGGGCGGGGCGAAGGCCGGGTAGGGTAATATGCTGTGGCAGGCGCACGAGGTGCCAGAGTCGCCAGATGGTTGGGAGTAGCAGGAGCAGGAGGCGTTGTCTGAACGAACGCTGGTGGCATAGCCGCAACCTGAGCATACGAGGGCGCCGGCGAAGGAGGGACACAGCCCACAGTGCAGGTCATGGAGGACAGCTCCTCTTTGATGATGTCGCGCAGGCCAGGAACCGAAGGTTGCGGCTGAAGAACGGGAGGACTGCGCAGGCCGTACACTTGGAGCTCCTCGCGTATGAGAGTCCGAATCAGGACACGCAGGTCCGCATCGGAGGAAGGAGGCGTGTCACAGGCGACAGGTTGTAAACGGATGGTCTGCAGGGCGTCCAGATGCTGGCAAGTGGCGATAACATCGTTAACGGTATTTGGATTCTTGATGGCCAGTGCGTTGAACGCGACGTGGGCAATGCCCTTGAGGATATGACGAACACGATCTGATTCAGTCATGGCTGCGTCAACCCGGCGACAAAGGGCGAGGACGTCCTCGATATAAGAGGTGTATGTTTCCCCGGGAAGTTGCATGCGTGCATCAAGCTTTTTCTTGGCTACCTCAGAGCGGACGTTGGGGGCGCCGAAAATTTGCCGAAGCTGGTGTCTGAAAGCCGCCCAGTCAGGGAAGGAGCGCTCATGGTTAAGAAACCAAGTCCTGGCAACGTCAGTGAGGTAGAATGCGACGCTCCGAAGCTTGTGAGAATCATCCCACCGGTTAGACTCACTCACTCGGTCATAATTGTCCAGCCAGTCGTCAACGTCCTCACTAGGAAGGCCAGCGAACATGGTGGGATCGCGCTGCCGCGCGCTGACGGTCCATGAAGGAACGGCCAGTGGGGCAGAGACGGTGACGCTGGGGGCTCCTGGTGGATCTTCTTGGGGCATGGTGGCGGAAAGGCGGGGCAAGCGGCGACCGGAACGAAGCTCCAGGGAAACTCGAAGTCGTAGAGGACCAAGGGATCGAGAGCACTCTCCACCACTTGCGAGACAGTTGTCAAACCTCGACGGTTTATTATGCAGGCCGCGCGCTGAAGCGAATGGCACTGGCCATGATGATGAGTATATACAGATGAAGAAGATGAAGGGGTAATATAATGCTCACAATATATATATATATATATATATATATATATATATATATATATATATGTGTGTGTGTGTGTGTGTGTGTGTGTGTTTTTTAACGTTGCTCGTCGGGAGACAGGCATGTTAGTAATACCGTAATATACTCTGTAGCATTTAAGATTGGCCACCGTCAAATGCTTCGGCGGCGGTGGGCGATCTACATGATCGCTGAAAAAGGAAATGCTTCCTAGCTCGGCGATTGTTTTTGATCCCATTGGCATCTATACTAAAGTATAGGCGAGGCGGAAATGTAAACTGTGGATTATGTAAAGTACTCCATGCGACGGAAAGAAAAACCCCATGCATTTGTTTTCTCCTCACTTCAGGTGCATTTAGTGTCTATTTTGTTGGGTTACGATGAGGAAGCGTATGCCACAATCGTATATACAGGTAGAGCTTTGCGGTAGACGCGTCAGGGTGGTACACAGCTCACAGCGCTCACCGCTAAAAGTTACTTGAGTCTGAACGCCTCAAGACGCGGAATTGCTGGCGATAATGCATGCCATAACGGAAATGACACACATCTGCTACGATTATAATCCGATTAGACAGCCATGTCGCTTGCAGAGACATTCAAAATAATGACTTGCCTTTACACATACGCACAAAGCGTCACATGTACATGCGTGCCCACCCCCTTCCTTCACGTACGTATACAATCACGTACGGACATCAAGGACTGCGAGGAAATTTAGGAGCAGACCAGCTTTCCCACGCAGAGAATTCGGGACCTGCTAACCTTTGGCCTGTCGAAGACACAGTCGCAGAAAAGAGAGGAAGATTCAGCGGAACGAAATGCTATATATTTTGAAGTCTCGCAGGGCAGCGTCAATACTTCTCAGCACACCATCCTACGCGCATTTGAGAGAGGACGCCTCAATCATACGAAAAGCACAAACACGCACAATACTCACACCACTCTATACGTATTATATCAACAGCGACACTGGCTCCCCCAAACATTGCGGGGCCTACCAAAAAAAAAAAAAACAACACAATTAAGAAATAAACCCCGCCAACTCCACCTTGGAAAAAACAAAATACTTTAGAAACTAACACCCAACCAGCGTCCTGGCAGCCAGGAGGAGTTGACCACTCCCCCATGAAAGTTATAAAAACTCTGGTGGCCATTTCTGGTGCAGCACTTCAAGAACGTGCTGGGTCAGGAGGCATGATCGTATACCCCCCAGGAGGCCCACAGTGGGGCCTTATTTCCTTTAGGAATAATAAATGTCATTTCTTCTCTTTCTCTGTCCACTAGACAGTCTACCACTTCTTCGTCTCTACTTTGTGCGGACGGTCCTGTCCAAACGCTCCGTAACAATATTAATGCTCACATCATTCAGCAGTGCTGATACGATGACACACAAAGCACCAATAAAAAAAATATTATTATCTTTAATGAAAGGTGACGCACGGGTCTTGTGTTTCACAGTTGAAATCCGGAATGGATTTCCAAAGGACACGTTAAAAAAAAATACGACATGGTTAGACACCTTTGATATCTTGAAGTCATTTAGCGTCATGTCATGACACTGACGACGATTATGGTACGACGACGAAGGCACGAAAACGACAATGACCAATACGGGGACATGACGACGATGATACTTCGCCAACTGGCATTTTGAATAGCGAAGACGTATTCTTATAAAAGGAACGCTTACAGCAATCGTTGCGCTGATGATTTAACTTAATCTCTCGGTCAATTTCCGCGTATAAAGTGTATGGACCGTGTGGTACGGCATGGCGGGCAGCAAATAGTCACGGACCGCGTCGCTTTGCAGTCGTTTAGTAGTGTCTTTTGAAGCTTGCAGTAGGAATAAAATTAAACACGCGGAGCAAAACTGGGAACTCCTTTGGTCACAGAGCCACCGATTATGCTTCTGGTGCATTCATAAAAAAATTAAAAAAAAAAAAAAAACGGCAGGCCTGCGCGCTCAAGGCAAATGTGACAGAGTGGCGCCACGCTTGGTACGAGTGGTTATTTTTTATTGTGAAATGAATAAAATAAGAAGAATTACAGGCCTTGGCGTACGAGGGGACAGTACGAAGAAAGAAAGTAAAAGCCGGGTATGAATGGCGACAAGGTTAACGAACGTTCCTTCGTACCGCGTAGCACCGGTTAGCAGCGATGCTTCGCTGATTACACGCGTCTTGTTCTTGCTTCACTTAACCAAGGCTCGAGTGATTGTCTCATTATGCCCACGGCATTGCAGGAAACTTGTATCATGCGCCGAAGGTCCTTTTGCCCAATTCTTCCGGTGAGCGGTCTTACTTTTTCTCCGTAAATAGTCCTTTGTAGGAGTTTGTTTAAGTCTGTACGACTCGTTCGGCGATATAGGGACGCTCAAGGGGTGTATAAAGCTGTATTACCCTTCTGAAATAGCAAGAACGCCACGGTTATGTACGCGCAGGAGTGGTAAACCAGTAAAAACAAAGACGAAAGGCAGGGGCGGCGCCACATTAAAATATCCCAGTAATCATATGGCAGGTATAAAAATGAGGTTACACACACGTTCGGCTGCGACGGAGAGAACGACGCCACTGACGGTATATTCCCGCAGTCCGCCGTTGTCGCATTGTCGCTTGAGATTCTTCAAAATCAAATCTGTCCGTCATATAAGACAATGAATGGCTCATACCCCCTTAAGCAATGGCTCACACCACCGTAAACGCGGCCTCCCATGAGGTCGACAGAAGAGAAGTGAAATTCTACGCTGGAATGATGAGCGGCAACGAGCAAGCTATGGAAGAAGACGACGACGCTCGAGCCCTTGCTGATGATGATAGTTCTCGGCGTACAGGCGACAGACAGACATATCGGCTAGCCACATACAGCTTCGCTGTTATATCTTCACGCAATAAAAGAGTTCAAGTGCGTACATGGTGGCAAGGAAATGCATGTTTGTGTTCCGTGACCTAACCTTCCTTGTTGTGATTGTTGTTAGCTAAGCACGGGTTGCAAAAGAAGGGGGAAGCAAGAACATTCCGGGCAACACTGACTGCCTCTGTTCTGCCTCCGTAAATTTAGTACGAGTTGCAGGTATATAATGGCAATGCAGAGGAACAAATACGCTTGGAATTAAATAGTGACATACTGGCGCGGAAAGTTGCGCGTGATTGGAAAACGGTCTACGCGCAAGTGGTCGACTCGACTGAAGGCAACGTGTAATTGCATGGAATCGGGGCGCGTGTCTTATGTGTGAGTAATGCCTGGTGTGGCCATATAGGATTAGAAATATCGAAGGACAAAGCAGCATATACGGCTGTAGCAAACAAGTGTGGGCGCCGTCTGCTTTCAAAATGGCGCATTCGCTTGTCCTTGAGTCAGGAACCTATACAGGAGATCTCAACTCTTCGTCAGCTCAGCTGGGCCTCGAAATTCCTCAGACTGGTTCTGTTTCCGTGTGGGTCAAGAACGCGAAGCAAAGCGCTACAAAGACGATACACCTGATACGTCCGATTGCTAGATAGTAGGGCGTAGCACGCACCACAATGGCACGCGCCACTTTGTCAAGTCTGTACTCCAGCCATGCTTCTTGTACCAAACTAAGTTCCACCACCTCACGATAGCAGAATGGGTACGTTTTGCGTTCATTAGTCGGGAGGCTATGTGTGCTATTACGGGGCTGGCATGCCTAACTTCTGTTTTGACTTTACAAGCAGAGTCCCAACTCAGCCAGTTTGATGAGCTGGTGCATCAACGCCGCTCTTCTCGCAAGCTTTCACCATTGCCCCCCGCTGCTGCGCTAGCTCAATACATGGGACGCGCAGTACTTACTCCCACCATTACGACAACCCTTGTCCCCGCATCGCATCAAGTACCACTCACGGACGACAACCACTTGGCCGTCTCCATCACCCGGTCCCTCGCCAGACAACGGCACTGCTCGCCCACCTTAGCTGCATCGACGACACACAAGACACTCTTGTAGGATAGTTCAATGCAAGTATCAATTCTGACATGGTGAACACCACAGTGGTGTGCTAAAAATTATCAGAAGCAGGACAGATATGCGCGTATGTAGCCGATCCTGAACCACCAGCCTATATCGCGCTGAATTCGCCACCATACTGGACGGGTTGAACTCACTGATGCGTTTCGTCAAAGTAGCACAGTATTCAAAGTATTGTCATCCACACCGACTCCACGCTAGCAGTTCACGACATCATTCACGTAGCCCGAGCTACGTCGCAATAAAATGCCACCACTTGCTGGCAAGACATGCCACTATTCCAATCCGAGTCCAGTGGGTCCCACGTGCGGCTCTACGGGGACAATTGGGGGCTGATTCTACCAGTTGCCCGCCCGCCATATCTCATTTGCCTGCGGACAACCACTTCGCCAAAACGAAAGTCTCCGACGCACCACACGAGCACTAATTGGCCTTGTGCACAACAGATGGCGGCGCTGCGAACGGCTCTCCGATGACGTCAGCAGGGGGACTCGGCCTTTGTCGTCTGCTGCGCTCCGGCTGGAATAGCTGCGTTTCCGTTCGTTTGCTGCGACTCGCACTGCCTGCTCCCATAGCATGGTGCTCTCTGATTACTACCTATATAACATGTTCTCCGGGGTAAGTTTATAAATGTCTCGGCATCTACGTCCCGAAGTAACATACCGGGACAGCAATAGAAGAGTGAACAACGTTGTTTATTGAATGCGGTTAATATACTACTGCAGGGAGAGGGAAAAGAGGGTGTGTTCGTTGATAAAGACGTGGGTGTTGGTTTGGCTTTCATCAATGATAACTTGCGCGCATGCAGAAGCGCGTACGCACGTGCGGATACGATACAGGTAGTATTAGAAAAAAAAAGTTACATATTTTACATGCCTTCCATAAAACAGTAGCAAAACCGTCATGGTCACGGACGCGATCTTGTGAATTAAGCGCAAAACATCACGCCGGGTGAAATCGAGTTGGGCAGCTTTTCAGCCAAAGCGTGATCTCAATTCTCAATCGCAGAATGACGTGTCCACTAAGTCGCAATAAAGTTGATTCAGAATTTCACGTTTCAGTCGGAAATCCACTCATTTGGTGCTACATAACTGAAGCTATGGTTGCCATGAAAATCTAGTATTACTTACAAGAGGTTACTCTCAACCAGAAGTTGCATGACATTTTATCATGTTTTGCTGTCGTCAAGCGTGTTTTTCTTATCTTCCTGAATGGGAATTCTATGATCAATTTCAATTCGAAAATTATTATCGAGTTTTGATTACCACGATGAAACTATTTCTGTTCAATGCACCTTTAGACAACGTGAAACCAGCCCCAAAGCAACATTTTGTCAGAGTCAAAATAATATTCCATTGATTGCAAGAAAAAATATGCAGAAAAACGTGTTTTAAGGGCGGTCTATAGTGCCTACAACTTTTTATTGTGCTTGTGTTCGTATACATAGCGTGTTTCAGTGAACACTTTCAAAAATTCTTAAAGGTTGCCTGTGGCAGATAACACAATTCTAGTTCATGAGCTGGTCTACTCGAAGAGGCAGTCTACTGCTGGTCTACTCAAACTTTGCTGGTCTACTCAAACTTCGCAGTGTTTCGCTCAGTTTCAGTAGCATGAAACATTCGAAACGGCGCACTAAAACTTTCACGTCATTGCCCCGTCTGAACTTTAATCAGAGCGTTGTTTCGGGCTAGTTGGTAATCCATACTTATTAATGTTTTAACGCAGAATCTACAAAAAAAGCACACAGAGACACGAACGTAACAGGCGCTGTTCTCCGTCTACACCTGTTGACTTCGTGTATCTGCGTGCTTTTTTGTAGATTCTACACTTCTTGAAGTGCACCGGTTTAAGAGACCGCTTATGTGTCCTTATGCATCATCCCACATTTACTCTGTACTCTCTCTCTCTCTCTCTCTCTACCTCTTTTCCTCTTTCTATGCCCCCTTTCCCTTACCCCCAGTGTAGGGTAGCAAACCGGACGCTCGTCTGGTTGACCTCCCTGCCTTTCCTCTCCTTGCTCCCTCTCTCTCTCTGCGCTAAAACATTAATAAGTACGAACTTATATGTTTATGCCGGTAGTATAACATGATTTAAATGTTTATTATTATTTCCAACAAGCAGAGTTAGCTGGTTAGCTCAGTGAGAAGTTCGTTAAAGGATGAAGAGAAACAAAGAAATCAGAGGGAACACTTCGTTCGGAGGTGCACATCACAACCACACTGCAGTCACTCACTGAGGTCTGTCGACTTCAGGAATTGCAGCAACACACGTATCACTATGGGCTTGAGAGGCCTGTGACCACAGTTGAAGTATTCTAACCGAGAGGGATCCTGGGGCCGGATTCACAAAGCTTTTCGTTCATTAGTGCTCTTGTCATTGGCCGGTCATGTGCACCCTCGCTAATAATATGTCAGCATCAAGAATGTCTGGAATTTCCTCTTACGAACCATTTTAGCGTATGAGCTTTTTGTGAATATGGTCCCTGAATCCACATGATATAACGTGGTGCGGTGTATAAGCGCGGGTTGACATGGCGGGGACAGATGCAGGAGGAACTGGATAGACTCCTCGCACATGCAACTGTTGCGTGAAGGTGTGTCACTCATCCCGATGAGCACGGATAGCTCTTTTTGAATGCCGTACCCAGTCACGACTCACAGGCAACGAGCAAACGCAGCTAAATGACCCTGTAACGTATATAGTTCAATAAAATTTTGCTTTTTCTTGCCTCGGAGGAGGACCCTCCCGCTGGTAATTTTTCTAAAGAAAGTTTCTTTTTGGTGTTCCCAACATGGGGACTGTAAGTGGAAGGACACATCGTTTTCCAAGTTCATGGGCGAATTGTTATTTAGTTAATCTATTCGTTTGTGTAGTCCCTTAAAAGTCTAGTGACTGGGGTGCCCTCTTAAATGGGACGTCGTGATCCCAGGTTCCTGTCTCGTGAACGCAATTCAAAATCTTTGCGATTACCTGCATTTGTGTTTTACAGACCTCCCTTAAGTCATAGGCGTACTTACCGTGAGAGGGAGGGGGGGGGGGTGAAGTAGGTCATTTGCCCCCCCCCCTCCCACCCTGTACTTTTGAAAGCGGGCAGTGACCGCTGCACACTGGCAAGTCCAACAAACCAGCCAGTGATGTCAAGTTTTGATTTAGAACAGCGGACACGGAAGTAATGCTTTTTCATTACGTGTCTCCTGCTTGGGCAACAAGTATTGAATTTCGTGCCTCGCGGCGACGCGTTTTGCACACCTGCATTTCCGAGGGGGCTACCGAGGAATAGGTTTCAGCCAAAATAACCTTCAGCTTGCGCCGCTTGCAACATCCCGAGTTCCTTGGGTCCATCTAACCATCTTTGAAAGCACAAAAGCTGCGTTGATGTTTTTAACTTAAGGTTGGGGGACGTGTCCGGATAAAGTATTATAATTTACTGGTTTCTAATGGGATCGCGGCATCCCCCCCCCCCCTCCACTCGAGAACTATGGTTGGTACGACACTGTTATAAGTACTTATTTAGCGTAAGGGTGTCACAGATTCAACCATTCATTTGGTTACAGGTAGTTCACCCTCTCTTACGTGTGGTACATAGTTATTTAGTATAATTGTTGCCTTAGCGTCCAATAGTGGCCTCATCTTCACTACCCATAGTTTTTGTCGGTTGAACTGAACTTCTATTTTGTACACGAATATGCTATGGCAAATTTACGCATTAAGTTTTGCTAAAGAAAAAAAAAGAATGATTTCAAAACTGCATCAACTTGCGCCTGTTTCTGCTGAATCTTTTATTTCTACGCGTATGTATAGTTAGTTGGTGTAGTCCATGGTGTACGTTTTGCTGCTAGGTGTGTTGTACAGAAAAAGAAGAAATAAATTGACCTGCAATATCAACCATCTAGAGTAAATGCACGAGCGCTAACATTCAGCATCGCTTCAACTACCGATATGCAGACGTTGAAACCGCTACCGTGTGCCTTATACCAGCAATGCTCAACGTGGCACAACGGGCTACTACAGCGAAAACAAGACATTGACGCTATCTTTAAGGTGAGTGACTTTAATCGCAGCATGCAAAATATTATTCAGCTATAATTCGTTCCTGGCCCAAGCAGACGGCCTTAGCTGCCTCGTTTATGAGCGCGAACTATACATCTGCACGCAACGAAGCGCCCAATGCAAGTCCGTTCGCTCAACATTCAGATAAATCGCTGTTTTCTTTTTCGTTCGTTTTTTTTTCTTTTGCTTTCCTTGTCATAAAAAAGGGCAAATTATTGTGTACTTTGGCGAGTCTACCGCCTGAGCCCCAAAGGTTACACGTAACTAACTATATAGGTAGTTAGTTCGCGTATACGAGTGGCCTTCACAGGTCGGCGCGAGACATTGAATGCGTGTTAGGAAAACCGCGTGACCAAAAAAAAAAAAAAAATCACGGCCACGCTTCCTGGTGTCCCCAAAGGCCATGAATGTATGGTAATACGATCGCACAAAAGAGAAGAGAGAGAGGAAAGGGGGAGTGAGGGTTGATTAGTGTGCGTGAAGCTAACTGCGTACAAAACAAATCGCGGAAAGCGATAATTGCGCAACAAGTTGTGCTCGTCGGACATTCGTGCATGGCAAATGAGATGGCAGAGGAGGGCACTTTTTTTTTTTTTTACTTTGTTTTCGCGCACGCGCGCATCTAGACGGGCTCTAAACGCGGCCGTCAAAACAAAGGGTTGCGTAGGAGCAATGGTTCGCTTCCTTCAAATGTAGATTTAAAGCAGCTTAACTCGCCGGCGAAAAGGCGGTAACAACTCGACTCCTCTATTAGGCGCTTATAATCGACCTTCCCGATCTTAGCGTACTTGTCAAGCCCTACTGAATGTCATTAGCCTTGGAGGAAAGGAGCACGCGGCTAAGCCCAGCAATAATGGGCGCAATTACTTAAAAGATCCGTCATTCCTCTTTATCACGTTTATATATATATATATATATATATATATATATATATATATATATATATATATATGTGTGTGTGTGTGTGTGTGTGTGTGTGTGTGTGTGTGTGTGTGTGTGTGTGTGTGTGTGTGTGTGTGTGTGTGTGTGTGTGTGTGTGTGTGTGTGTGTGTGTGTGCGCGCATATATTTTTTTCTTTTTCTGTGTAACATGATGCCTTTTCTCTCGAAAACAATGACCATGCAGTTTTGGTAGGCGTATTTTACTGCAGGAAAAGGAAGACGTGGTTGCTAAAGACTAGCTCGTAACATCAGTTTTGCAAAATGGAGTAGGAAAAACGTGCGTCAGCGCCGAGCGACAAAGAAAGGGGTTGTCACATGCACGGATTACTCGTAATCGTCGTTGTCGCTGTTATATCTCTATCCTGCTTTCAACACTGGAATTCTAGTAGTTGTAAGTATGGATGCAGGCGATTTTACACGAAGTACAAGCGCGTGGATGCGGCAACGTGCTGTTTCGCGCAGTGTGTACTATAATCTCCGTTCGTGGTGGAATGCCCGGCTTATTTCTAAGGTTGCGGATTCTTGGTAAAAGAAGAAAAGAGCAGACTGAAGACGGAAGGGCCCGCGTGCTGCTGTTGCTTTCCATGCTTCGCCTTGTCCTCGTTACTCGCGTTCTTTGTCTGCGCCTATTACGCGCCGTTTTGGAAGGCTTTCCAAGTTCGTGGATGCTCGAAGCAAGTTTACGCGAAAGGTGGTTTAATCAGAATTGGACTCACGTGCTCAACTTCTACAGGGACAGCTGCTACAAAGAATTTTCAGCTGCATTCGCATTGGCGGGGCAGGTTCTTGTCGTAGGTCCTATGTAGCTATCCGGTAATAATCAACACCACGTGGCCGCGACAATGATGGGATCAAATATTTATAAAGATTTCAAGAAAGAAAAGACACTTCAACCTTTTTTGCACCGGTCATCTTCTCATCTGTAGTGGCTTTGGCTCGTAAAACCGCAGAATTTATTTTCTCATCTGTAAAGTGGTGCTTCAACCAAATGCGCAAGGGACTGATAACAATGCGCCCGGATTAAGCGAATTTGCGTTTTTTTTTTCTTCTTGGTGAGTGTGACGGTTTGTCAATTACTAGTCATTGACTGCCATGAAAATTATCTGTCGCATTAGGACGACTGTGCCAATTTTACGAGACCGAAAACAAAGGCAACAAATGTACTCAGTGCGCGTGAAATTTCACTACAGAATATAAATTGGCGTTGTCGTTCTATTTCCCACTGCTCCCTCTTTCTTTCTCATTTGGGACTTTGTTTTGTAAATGGGCAGCAGCAAGGGTAAGCGTACATTCAAATACTTGCGTAACATAAGCCGGTCATAACTTCACCATATTCCCTTCCGGTGACAATGGCCGCAAGCAATGTTAGCCCGCGGTAACTTCTTTAAGATCTCTCCGTACACTATACAAATCGCCCCGCAAGCTTTTTGCAAACTGCATCTAAAAAAAAATTGAAAAGAAAGGTGTTAGGGAAGCTGCCTCGCGTATAGTATACTTACCGACTGATATGCACTATAGGCCTCTAGTGCAATGCAACGACGAAATCTGCGGACCGGTTTCGAGTTCATGAACGCGTGCGCGGCAGAAGTATTCATGAGAGTACACACAATGCAGGCGTCTCCGCTACGGGCTGTGCAAACGAATTGGTGATTGGCAGGTGCAATATTGCGCTGCATTACGCAATCTTGTGGTCGGCCTGCAGCCTACACCAACGAAACCGGAATGTGATATGTTTCCTAGCGACTCTACACTGGCCATCGGTTCTGGGCTGATGCTCACTAACATGTGCACAGTACATTTGCATCGCTCTTTCTGTCTCACAGCCATTGGTTCAGACAACGCAATACTCCTCTACTCTCGTTCACGAGCCACCTGTCTAAGCTTTTCAAAAGTGAGCTCGTCCGCCAATCACAGATGGAGGCGTGCAACTCCAGCGCTCTACATAGCAAAGAAACGTTTGCTCCGTTTTGTCTGAATGTCACCCAGAAGAAGCATCTTTGTAATGCGTCCATCATTAACCACTGTTTACGTGGGAACAAAGCTAAGTGAAATGGAAACTTCCTTCAACAGTCATAATCTGTCACATATGGTGCGTACCACGTGACACCTGGGTCAGTATATTGTAAGGATCTATTCCTTCTGCTCGATTGTATTCCTTTGTTATCGTCCGTCATCTATACGGCCGGCAGAACCCGGTAGGCAGGGCGCAGCTCGGACCCACTGATGAAGTGCGGAAATGAAGTATCATAGGAATAGGATCATTACATTATCTAGGTACTAGTGAATAGAAGGAGTGAGACATTCCGTACGGGCTTTTGCAGGATTCGCAGCTGCAGGATAACCCATGCATCATGTCGCTAATCTAAAAGAGAATGCAATTCATTTGCAGCCCTTGAAGATATAAAGGGAGAGTGCGTATTGAAAGCAACACCGAGAGGTCGACTTGATGCCTCGAGTTCTTGCTGCCTACATTGATTTAGACAGAGGAAATTACTGATCATTGCGCATGCACCGATGATCGCCACAGTAAGTAAGTATAGTAGTTTTTAAAGCACGAAACCGGTCCTGTGCAAGAAAAAACGAATAACAAATTATTACAAAAAGCCAGAAGAGGAATGTAAAAGGGTCAACAAGAGAAAAAGAGAAGCTGGTTTTAACAAAGGTATCCAAATGGATAAACAGAAGCATTCATTACTGGGTTGCAGCCATGGAGGAAGGAATCAACTGGGAACATAAACGTACTTACTGGGGAGGGTTAAGTATGTGAGGGGTAAAGTATGTGAGGGGTAAAGTATACCATGCCCCCTCCCCCGCAGAGCGGTTGGCAAGGCACCCAAAGAAGTGCGTATCGATGAAAACCTGCCGCGAACCAAGCGTACTGCGTGGACAAGTCAGCCGAGCAGGGTGACGGGTTGGGCCGATTTTCTGAGGGAGAAAAATGCGAAGGGGATGGCTTCACGGCGAGTTGGCTGGCGAATTATGGCAGCGTGACGTAATGCTCCCTCCTAGGTTTTTTTTTTTTTTTTTTTTTTTTTTCATGGTTGCAGCGCACCTTTAGTCCACTTCAAATATTAGTGCCGTCTAACGCTTTCTGTCGCTATGGCGCTGTGGCATGGCAGGCGAAACGGGAAGAGAAGGCTCGTCCACCTCTAATTATTTCTAGTTATTACCAATTGATGGTGCTGCCTCATATATAAGATATACAGGTGCTCAAACCCAATTACTGCTATGTGCAGGCAAAGTAAGTACGGGGATATAGACGAAGTTGTCGAATGCAATGTGCTCTTCGACAATTCCACACTTATGCGCCACGAGCCTTGCTTTTCCCCAGAATATTATTATGTAATTACCTGATCTCATTTACGTCCGCTTTGTTTTTGGCAGAATGAAACATGTTCTTAACTGAAAACGTATTTCCAAGGTGCTCAGAGCTACGCTCTTCGAGCTTTTGGTTGCGAACAAAACACTAGATTTCCAGCGAGTAGGCAACAACTTTATCTTCTCGCGCGATCCCTGCATCGCGTGAGTCGTGGCTTTTACAGGAGTCGGGGGAAAGCCGCGCGTTCCTTTTCGGGTCATTACCAAGCGCCTTGCTTGCCAACTACGCCCGAGGGATTTTCGTTTCTTACCATTATTATTTTTCTTCTTCACAACACGCGCATTGAGAAGCCTGCCTGTCGCGGGTGGCTTACGTTTCTAAAAAGCGCTTTCGCATCCACGATTTCCCCGTTGTTTCCCTCGTAATGGGGTCGGGCGTTTATGCGCGAAAATCCGTGTCCAATTTGCGCGGTCTCTTTAAGTGCTCCATTCTCTGCGCAAAAAAATGAAATCAGAGACGTGGTGTTAAGCACGACCTTCGGTGGCCGAGCAGTCCCTTGCCCCTTTCTCTCTGCCTCTTTCCTCCCTTAAGCTGCCGGCCTTGCGCTGTGGGCTAACGAAAGTAAGCGTAGTAAATGTGCGCGTGTCTGCGCTGTGTGCGGAAGAGGAAAGGGGGGGGGGGGGGGGGGCGAGTGCAAAGAACCAATGGTACGCTGAACGCAGGTGCGTGAGAGTGCGAGGGTTACGTTTCGATCGACCTCTCCAGCGCGCCACGCGGAAGGTGAAGGTGCAGGGGAGGGTATAGCCCTTGCAACCGCGACGTTATGTCCTCTGCTAGCCGGGATCGGAGGTGGCGTATACCAGCTACGCGTCTGCGGATGCGACGTACCATCGTTTGCGTGAAGCGAGGCGCCTCTGGCAGTCTATAGTTGTGGGACGCACGTTAGCTCAGAGACTAACGAAGTCCACTGTGCTTGTTCATTTCCTACGTTTGCTTTTTTCTGTGCCGAATCAGTTTGCTGGGCGTGTGAGAAAGAATGATGTAAATAATGTTTCTTTCTCTTCGCTAGCACGTGACACCGCACCGCGAGTAGCACTACGATCCTGGTAATGCAGCTTACGTTCGACGCGTTCGGGTTATACATTGCTGCAGTGAATGTTTTCGTCAAGTTTTCTGCACACCTCTAGTGGGCATTTCGACGCAACGTTCAGATCTTGAGCTGCATTTGCAGAGCCTTCAGTTCGGGATGTCAGTTTGTGATCGGTCCTTGTATTTGCAATCGTCTGATTTGCCACGGCGGTTGGTTGAAGTCTGTCCTTGCGGTGAGGAAACGGCTTTCTGAATCTGGGCCTTACCACCCACCCCCAGAAAAGAATGAAACAGGTTATTTCTGGAAATAGCGATTTGGAGAATGTAAATATCCTTATAGCGGTAACTGTTGCAGGCACTTCCGAGCAGCGTTCGCGGTGCAGTTGGCGGAGCCATTAGCGCCTCCCCCGCCCGCCTCCCCTCATCATTCCCCAAGGAAAAAAAAAAACGAGAAAGAGAGAGACGAGACCTCGCAACTTTTATTCTCAGTACACAATAGCCTATCTGCAGCTTTAGATCCTTTGTATTAGCAAAAGTGGCATTGGCCAAAGATAAAACGATTTGTCCGTGCTGCAAACACATCGTGCGTATCCCACGTTTAAGAAATACATATATGATCAAAAGTGCACAGAAAATTCAGGATGTCGAAATGTGTTACTGAAGAGTATGAACCAAAAGGCCCGTGCCACGTACATGGGCTAAACTCCGGTTGCCCGAGTCGCCTTTGCCTCAGGTATGGGCCCGATTCGGGCTAAATCATCTTATTTTCGGACAGGACGACGTCATCCGATGCACTTCAGTCCGATTTATAGTACAGATTTTTCACCTGGCTGTACAAATGCCCACAGCAAGCTATACTGAGCGTGATATCACCCTGTCTATCGCTTTATCCGTCTTTTCCTCTCTCTCTCTCTCTCTCTCTTTCTTGCAGGTCCGGCGAAACTGCGATTTTTTAATGGCACAAAAAGAAAGATGCTTTGACAAAAAATATTTTGTTCCTTACCCTTAGACGCTTATACGACTTCAATTCATATATATATAAAAGTACATAGCATTGACTTGTGTACTTTTATAAATAAATGCCATCAAAGTTACAAAGACAAACACGCACTCAGACAAGAATAAATGCTGTATGTCATTCACGGAGATGTTCTGTAACGTCGTTATAGTAGCGTTGTTCTATTAAAACACCGAAGTCATAAATCAACAGTATATATAGTGTTTCCAGAAAAACAAATTAACATATTCAAACAAATCAGCAGCATCATCGTTCCTCAAGATGACCATTAGTTTCAGTATAACCAGGTATACACAGCGACGCAACCTGTCATGCGCTGCTGTAATAAGTAATATTACGCAAAACGACAAATGACGTACATGTCTTCAGGAGAACACACACTCGTTGAACACTATTACCTTTTTTCCCTCTTGCAGATAACTCCTAGGAACTCATCTATCGTATTTAAATGAATTAATAAACATCTTCAATCAACCAGTGATTGATTGAAAGAAGAAACAGGTGAAAGACGAAATATGTGTTGAGGGCGAATGAACACTTCCATAGCACTTGGCCGCTTACGCAACGCGCCAGTAAACAACGCATTCACAGCTGCTCGGTGGAATGAGCTTTGGCGGTAGTGGAAAGTACAGGCCAAGGTGATACGCAGACCACTCCGCTCAGCCAGTGCACCAAGAGTGAGAGTGACGATGCGTCCGCTCCATGCAGCGCATACCGCCGTGGCGCTGTGCGCCGGTCGGGATAAAAACCCTCTCAAACAGCTTGAAGCTGTAAAAGCCGACTCTCCACTAAGTCAGGAGGCCGGCAACTCACACCAATTAAGCGGAGGGCGCGAGCGTGAATGCGGATACTTTGGAAAGCGAGGAATCACATCAGCGTCATACTTGTCCGGTCCCTGACGCGCTAACAGGCCGGAACGAAAGTTATGTGTCTGTCGCTGTGATCCGCGGGTGTTCGCACGCCAGCCCACACCGCGGACGCAGCACTTCTCGTGATCCGACGTGGCTGGGAGCAATCGTTTCATGCTGCACGAGCTGGTTCTCGCATAGATTGCTCTCCAGTACTAATTTCGAGGACTTGATTCTCTCTCGCAAGCGGGGAATTTCGCTTTAGAAAAGCTGCACGACATGCACGCATCAGCGAGGAGAGCCACTTTGACAGCGCTGGTTCTCAGCGTTCTCGTACTCGGTGTGTCGAGTCAAGAGAGTGCCACGAGGAGCTACGAGGGGGACCTGCGAGACATCGCGCAGGTGGTGATCAAAAAGTTCTTCCCCATTGTCTCGGAGCTCGTGACGAGCCCCGAGTTGTCCGTGGACTGCTCGTCGAGTCTACTGAAGACGTTCTCAGGACTGCGGCAACACAAAGCATGGGCGTATCGAAGTGAGTAACACCCGCACGAATGATTTTATAAGCGCTGCCTGCTCATTCTGTGCATGCTGGACTGTGGGAGAAGAAGGGAAGCCGCAGTCTGGAGACAACATTTAGACTCTCGCGACGACAAGTCCCCTTGTCGAAACGTTGGCTCCCGGCTAAAGTTTCACTTGTTGATCCACTGCTAATCAATTGAAGCTTCCATCTTGTTGTGACCCCTTTGTCGTGCATATGGTTACTTTTTTCCCTTTTTTTCTTTCTTTTTCATGCTTGGAGAAATACATGGTGTTAGTGTTCCACTTAATTAAGTGCCTAGACGGAGTGAAAATGCAGAGCTGGCATGAGAAAGAACGGGTAGCACCTCAGTGCCCTTTTTTTCTCCGCGCTGAACCTTGCCTTCCTTTGACGTCCACCAATCCGAATCTCGTTTCCCTCGTAACTTGGCCTTCACCTGTTTGCACGGCGCTATGTTCATGCAACCGGTTGTGGAGATCTCAGTGCCACGTCCATGGCATTTCCATTCGCCTAACAAGCTGAGGTACAA
This sequence comes from Dermacentor silvarum, assembly GCF_013339745.2. Taxonomy (NCBI): domain Eukaryota; kingdom Metazoa; phylum Arthropoda; class Arachnida; order Ixodida; family Ixodidae; genus Dermacentor; species Dermacentor silvarum. The sequence goes on from NC_051154.1 coordinate 168,160,246, forward strand.
AATAATACGTCAGGACAGGACAGACAACTTTTACAAACGGCTTAAAAAGAAAATTATAACTACAGTGATTGTCTGCTCCTTGTAGGTTCTTGAAGTGACGCGGGCAGATGTGGATTTCGACATCTCGGCTCTGCACACTGTGCATAAACGTACCGGGCAAGTTCGTTTTGGTAATTCTAACGTGATCGCCCGAGCCCATTAACCCAAAGGGTCAGTGATAAAACGGCACTGGCGGGGATAGACAAAATCACAACTACGTGCCCTCAGGGTTAATAGTGTGCAAAATTTGCAGTTTAGCTTCACCGAAGCCATCTCCTCGTGGTTGAGCGCCCCACTCCTCAGATGCTGCATGTCACCGATAGAAGACGTGTAGCTGCCGGTTGCCCGCAGATAAATATGGGTAGGCGTTCCCAGTCAGGCACTTGGCTTTCTTTAGGGGTCAACCGCTCGCGTAAGGAGTCTGAACATCCAGACTCCCTTCGAAAGCCTGTCAGCGCAAACAACATCGAATTCCCTGACTGAAGCTTTTCGTAGTTATAAGCTTTCGTGGGCATGTCAGCATTTTCTGGCCGCCACATGTGGCAATTTTTCTGGCCGCCACATGCGGGCGCCAAATGTTTGTCTATGGACATTCTCGGGGACACAGCATCTTCCCTGAATTCAGTCAGCTGTGAGAGAGAAAAAAAAAACAACTGAGGATACAATGACACGTGCGTGCTCTCATTCTCCGATATTGAGTTACCTTCACCGCACTTACACCGAATATTGTGAAACAACGGAGACAACGACCTCAAGAATCTGAGCAACAAGATGAAAGGCTTCCGTGAGCAATGTTAAAGAGTACACAGGAAGCCGTCGACGCGGTGCATATGCTTTGAAGAGTCACTGCCAATCAAAACTTCCGAAGAAGGCACCTTTCTCGAGGGCCCATCTCGTCCACTGACCCAGATGGCCTCCAAGCGTGGATTTAAGGTTTCCATTACATTTCGCTGCTCTCTTATATAATCGAGTCTGGCCTGGGTACGTCGATGTTGGAGATGGAGGCCAACATTTGACTTTTTGAAATATAGATGTTCATGACGACCAACAAGGTAATTTTATGGTATCCACAAATAGGACATCTGAAGTAATTGGCTGCCAGATATTCTTTCCAACATATAGTCGTTTCTGCATACTGTATTCCTAGGCCTCACCCATCATTTGAAGAACCTCAACATTAACATCGACTCCACAGCGGCGCACCGGCAGCTTCGCAACAGCTAGCAGGCAATTAGTATTCATCGTCGCATTAGTAAAATTCTCTCTAATGGCGTAAGGCGCGGCCGTCCATGGACGAGTGCCAGCGCACGGGTAACGCGTGGTAACGCGCATAGACATTTGCCGAGGGCTGTGATGGAGTTGTAGATGGGAATTGGGAAATAACATTCCTGTATACGACGTGAAAGTAGAGGGCCACGTGAACAAGGGCGAGAGCTTGCGTTGTTTTTTTAATGTGTTTATACACGAGAAATGTCTGCAGTTCTTCACAAACATGACATGACCATTAGAAAAAAGAACGATAAAAGCTTACAGCTTATTTGGATTTACCGGCGCTCCGTCGAGGCTACACAGCAAGAAGGACGACATCTTGCAGGAAGGACGACAGCACGGACATCTTACGGCAACAGCCGCGCGTTGATGACCTTAAAATCCACGCCGGAATAGGGTCTGAATGATTACGGACTAAAAAAGAAGTATCATACTCGTAGCACGTATTCTGTACCTGACGATAGCGTGGTCTTTAAATGGATGTAGCAACGTTGGATTGTGCCCCCGACGAAAGCACATTTACAATACGCATCCCATCTGGTTGCCTCGTTGCCGCTTTAGAGAGAAACTAAACTTTTAACACTAAATCTAGATAGACTGGCACATTACGCTGTTGGAGGCATCTCAACGTTTGATCGAAAATAGGGCTAGGAAAAGGGGGAGGGGGACTGTGAAGGAACAAAATGGCAATTCAAGGTCAAACTATCGTTTCTCAATTTCTCTAACGACAGAAGCAAGCCCGCGATGATATCAATGCGAGAATTAACAGATATCATGGTTTAACCGCATATTTATTCCGTTCTTCATAATACAGAAAAAAAGTGTAGAAAACCTGCAAGAGTCAATTTCGCGCTAGTTATACTTCACTAGGTTCGTTCAGTGGTTGTCACAGTCTGTAACGTTTGGCAATTGACTTTTTTTTCCTTCTCTTTCTGCCTTGACACAAAACCGTGTTTACAGGTTGCTGAGCGCAGCGAGTGACGTGGCTATTACGAACATGCCTGTCGTACAACCCACATTGTTGCGTGTATTAACCGTTTGAGATAATAGACAGTTTTAGTTACTCGTACGTAGAAGCGCTACGTACAAGGTCGATCCACATGGGTCGCGAAGCTTCGGGCGAAAAGCGGTTCAAAACCAATTGTCACCGACATCACCAAGGGTGGTTATCGGAGCAGCGATTGAAGCGCGACTATGTTTGGAGGGGAATAAACACTGGGAAAGAGAAAAGCGTTTCTAAATTAAAGCGAGACGCAGTTAGATTCATTCAACGAAAATAAAATTCCTAATACATTTTATATACGCATGACGAGAAAAGATACAACTGTATTTTACTTGATCATTATCAATAAATACCTTTTTTCAGGGCCCACCGTGAAAGCACCCATCGATAGCGGCGGGCGTTGACGCCGCTATCACTTGCAATGCCATGCAACTCTTGGAGTGCGTGGAAAGGCGCGCTCGTAAATTTCACCTGTTAGAATACGCCCCTCTCACATGTTGCGTTGTTTTTTCATGTCGACGTTTGTCTGAATTAGGTGACGCGGGTAGTTTTATTGTTTCTTAACCTGTGCAGCCAAAAGTAGTGAGTTGCGACCGTTAGATACTTGTTTACTTTAGTTGTTTTCGTGCAACAGAGCTGGCCGACGGGCTTGGCGTCCGACGAAAGGACGAGCACTCTACGCAATCGCCCAAAGCGTTCGTCGACCTCCAAAGAAAGTATGTTCTGTGCAGCGATGTGATTTCGACACCCGTACGGCTGATCTTTTCCGGCATCGCTTTTCGCGCTGAAAACTCGGAACGCCCATGAAGTCGAATGGCGGGGCATTTGAATATACAGCTCTAATGGCAGGCCTCCGAAAACAAATTTCGCGCCTATGAGAACAAAATGACGTCACTTCTGTTTTTGACAAATATGGCGTCAAATTATTTTTTTCTTCCACCGGAAGTGTTCCCTCCTCACACAGATGGCGCTAAGCCCCATGAACCGCCGATAAGCAACCATGTTTTGAACGTATGGGCTTCTATGGAAGCTTCGCTACCAGATGTATTTACCTTGCTACGTACGTGAAGATCTTGCGGGATCGAAGTGCGCATGCGCATAACGTAGGTAGCCCCGTCGCGTCTCACGTAGGCACGCTAAATCTGCGCCTATGCGTTGCGCGCGCCGCGTAGTACGTGACCGGCTCTGGGAGCTGCGCACGCGATATTTCGAAACAGCCGAGAGCAAGTTCCATTCGACCGTGCCAACGGTGCTTTTGGTTAGTCACCGTAGTTTTGTGCTGCGTGTTTGCGCTTTTTGAAGTCCACGAGAGCACAGATAAATAATGATGATCACAAAGAAAGCTGGGAGGCATTTTGCAGCTTAGGACCAGGCAGAGAACGCAGCACAAGGTAGCACGGACGCGCTGTTTGCGAGGTGCGAGAATCGAGCAATGGCTCCGATTTCGACTCGTCTTGAACAAACTTGGCATAAATAGCGTTCACCTCTGCCAGCAGAGTGCGCAAGTAGACATGCGGAAACAATGATATATACGTTTTCAAGGCCTCCTACAACAGACTGTTGCGTACGCGAAACTGCAAGCGTCCCACGCATGCGGTGCGTAGCACACGTAGAACTCTCACGTTTGCGTGAGCAAAGCTTCTGCGTACGTGAAACTAAAGCTCTCTAATGCACCACGTTAACGTGGGATCAGATTGGAACTTCCGACTCCGAAGGCCGATAATAGTCATGATGCCGAGGTGAAATGCCATTAAGCTGTATTTTTTATTCCCGACTGAAACTTCTGTGCTTTTCTGTAGCTCGTCCTGCATTTGCACCTTTCCCTTGTCATTTTTATTGAGCTTACAAGCTTCAATGACATAGTAAGCAAATGATTTCTGCTTGTCTTAACGTGAAATACGCCGAAACCGACGATATACGTCGGACGTACTTTCATAAAGAAGCGCCAGATACGTCTAACGTACCTTTCAAAAAGTTGAAGGAATATGTCGCACGCACCTTTAGCCTTGTTCCAATGTGTTAAGACGCGAAACAAAGTGAAAACATGCCAAAGACAGGAAAGAGCGTCCTTTCGTGTCCTTGTCCTTTTCTTTCTTTCTTTCCTTCTTTCTTTCTTTCTCTCTTTCTTTCTTTTTTCTTGTTTTTTTTTACTTTGGCTCGCGTAAAAATATATTGGAATAAGTATGAACCATCTAGCCCAGCAACAACTAGTGATACCTTTAGTGACAGCCTTCACGTTAAAGTACTACGTCCGGCATAAGCACGCGCAACAATTAAATACGCGCTTCCTTCACCTGAGTGAGCGCAGCTAGCGCAGAAAGGCGTGCCCATCACTGCTGCAATATCTGTCGCATCTGCTTCCCTAGCGTTGATGCGCGCTTTCACAACAATAAGAGCAAGTTCCATTCGGTGCCTTTGGACGCGATACTACGACAGTGTGTGCTTTTCGCAAAATTGACCAATGATGCAATTGCGCTCCTACTACCGATCCGCTTGAGTGATTGCTGGGAATGCGTCCGTGTTGCAGCTGTTGTTCAATTCAAAACGGCGATCCAATTCCAATTCGAAACGGCGATCCCCAAATTAACTGACCCGAAGCAACGAAGCGAGACTCTTTACAGAAGCTAGCTCCGAGGACCACTTTTGAAGTCGCCTTTTAGTTTTCGTTCGAGAACAGGCGTGAGTGACGCGTGTCGTACCGTTTGATTTTCTAAGCAGTTTCTCATTTTCTTTATAAAGCAGTTTTTCCTTAAGGTATCTTGGAGAAACTGCTTTTATTACACCACTTGGCATACCAGTCATAAATACTTGGAAATTGGTACGGTGTGTATATGACGTCGTATGAGACTTCGTGTTTTTGCATACGTTTAAAACCATGCTCGGACGTGTACGCGCACATTTATACTTTGATGCTGCTTCGTTTGTACAGAATGCTGTAGGTGAGCTTCTGCGCAAATCGAGGGAGAATCTAAGTGCAGTAGCTCACTTCGATGGCAATCAATGCCAGCGTAGCTGAAGGCTCACGTTTCTAACGAAAGAGACGTTCATTAGTAATTGTAGGGGTTCAATGCGTTATAGATAAAATGTTAGAGTATAATATACGCAAAGTGCACAAGAATTAGCCTCGGAAAGGCCGAAATCAACAAAAATCATGCGGCACCAACATCAACAGTTTGCAGTCAGTGGTTAATATTACGAACAGACACGGTTGGAAGTTGCGCGTTCTTAGCGTTGGGCCAAAATATCGGATTGTTACTATACGTAGAGTACTCGGATACAGTACCAGGTCAGAATTTTTTCCTCTGCGGAATTTTGAATGACGTGTCGGAAACCTCCTTCCCTCACTTGCACCTGACAAGGGCCTCGTTTAAAGACGCTATCCCGCAGCTATGGCACGTGTGATGTCGTCAGTTTGACGTCACGGCGAACGCGGTTTTCTGTCTTCGATAACACTTTCACTTTGCAGCAGGGTGGAATGGTGGCTGAATTTTTTTTAAGTTCATTTCAGCGTGGAGTTTCCGAAAGCATTTTTCCAAAGGCGTTCCTCTAGCAGTGCGAAACCATCTCCAAAAAAAAAAAGAGGTTTTTTACGTGCCAAAACCACGATCTGATTGTGAGGCACGCCGTAGTGGGGGACTCCGGCATAATTTGAACCTCCTGGTGTACCTAAATCTAAGTACACGGGTGTTAATTTTCGCATTTCGCCCTCATCGAAATGCGGCCGCCGTGGGCGGGATTCGATCCCGCGACCTCGTTTTCAGCAGCCCAACACCATAGCCACTAAGTAAAAACCAGCTCAGCTGGAACGCCAATGCATCCTCTTATGTTGCCCTTATTCCGAATAGGGTGATAGTATTATGATTTCTGCTAACCAGGCGAAACTTCAGAATTGCTCGGCCTCAATTTCGCAATTTCTTCGCCCTAAAGTGAATAATCCAAAAGTTTTTAGTAACATTTTTGATAGGTTACATTGAAACTGCAATATGTACTGTAAGTAAAATCCGCCGCTTCAGGTAATACGACTGAACAGGTTGAGTTCTGCTATATACTCCATGCAAATGTCTTTTTTTTTATTCACGCAGGAACTCCGCTGGGAGTTGTCTAAGTATGCGTAAACATTGTGCCACTTGCCCATCTCCACGCAGCGCGGTGTCATTATCAATGTTATGAAACTTGATCCGACCAGTATAAACGACAGCGCTGCGGCGACACGAACTTCTGCGGACGGCGGCGCAAGGTGAATTGATGACGCAAGCAAACTACTGCAGGTAGCGGCGCCAGGGGCACTGATGACGTTCCGATCATTATAAGCCGTTATCACTCTTTAGCGCCTTATCCATCCGCGTTGAACCATTATCAACCGTGACCAACCGTACTCAGGCGGCGGCTGCGTAGGGCGCGGCCGCGCGAGCCCTATCTTGAAAGCGATCTGGGATGGGAGCAGAGTGCGGCGATTGCTGATAGCTGCGTGCGCGATGTGTTCTCGCCTCTTAGTTCGCGTTGAAGCGAGACGCGCGTGCCCTATCTTGAAGCCATCTGCGATGGGAGCCGAGTGCGCTGACTGCTGATAGCTTCGTGTGCGCTGTGTTCTCACTGCTTAGTTCGCGTTGAAGCGAGAGGCAGCACGAAGGTCAATTCGCTCGCTACTGTGGGTCCTTTCTCGAAAGCGATCGTCTTACGTTACGGACGGACGGAGGGAAGGACGGGTTTCTTCATTGGGTAGGCATAGAAATGCTTCGGCATTTAAAAAATCTGTTTGAATGAAGGAAAAAAAAAAGGATGGAAAGCACGGTATTGCAAGATTGTCCTTATTTAGTCTTTCACATCATGATCACCAGCCAGCGGCAAGAGAGAAAGGATTATTTATTTATTTATTTATTTATTTATTTATTTATTTATTTATTTATTTATTTATTTATTTATTTATTTATTTATTTATTTATTGAGGAGCTGGCTCTTTATAGCCGAAAGCCCCATCGGGCTCCAAGACATTTAAACTGACCATTTGCGCTGCAACAGAGTAAAGGAGAAAAGAGAATGTAAATATCAACTCTACACAGTAGTATTTTTGTCATCACCACATTTTTTTTCTGTGAAGCATATAAACACCCTACAAAAAAGAAGAAAAGCGTCATTAATGGGGTTCTGAAAAGTACACGATGTTCACTTGCTCGGAGAGGCAAAAAGAACGAAGGGAAATAAATAATGCGAGCACAGCACAACCTATCACACACAGACTGAGGAGGAACATTGCAGACGATACTCGGGTCCCCATGGCTGAAAAAAAAGTTTCCACAACAGTTTTGTGGGCCTCATGTCGACTCGAAGCTTGCACTTTTCAGAGTTGGAAAGGTAGTAAAGAACGCAGAAGACCAATCGGTCGAAACTTGCACAGCAGCTCAAAGCGAGGACTGCTGAAAGTTGGGCATTATAAAAGAAAATGACGTTTCACCCCAGTTTACATAAGTCTAGCATAGAGCGCCCAGTATAAGTGCTCGGCGCTCGTTCTTGCCAATGAAAACAATATGTCAAATCTGCCAAATGTGCTGCATGTGCCAACTGACCTCTCCCGCTGCGAAGTGTCACTTCAGCACCGCCTATGGCTGGCTGTACACCAAGTGGCGTTTCCGGACGCTTGTTCTTCCCTTATTGGTATGGCTGATAGTATTGTGGTACTCTTGCTGATGTCAAGAGAGCATCGAGCTGGCGCTGAATTTGCAGGCGTTTACATTCGTAAGTGCTCTGTGCCACTGACCGGCCGCTTTCACCAATATGTCCGACATTACTATCGGCTGGGATCTGACAGGTTTAGCGTAAGAACGTGCTTGTGAATACGGGCCCTGTTGAGTACCTGTCCTCGGTGCGACGCTCAGCAAGTCTCTGTCCAGACTGCGGTAAACCGGTTGGCTTCCGCAGTACATATTCAAAGTGCAAAATACTGCGTCAGTGTTCCCATCCGTCGCTGTAGCAAAAAGCCATTCGCGCACTTGTGCAGTTTTTGAAGGTAACCGGCCTGAGTGACCGTTTGTAGTCCTGCGGTGCGTCCTCTTGTGTACGCTCAGAACTCGCTCTTTCTCTCCCTCTTCTCCTGTTTCTATTTCTCCTGGCTTCTCCTGGCTCGTCTGGTTGACCTCCCTGCCTTTCCCATCGTTACTTTCTCTCTATGTGTGTCAAATTAGCACACTCGCAGCGTAACCTCAGCAAAAGGGCCTTTGCGTGGCGAATGTCCCCTACATTGTTCTTGGTACAAAGTGCATACACTATGGCTAGAACGAACTCTATATTGCACGTAGGGTGCACAATGCCTGTATACTATGTACACTGTGGGTTGTACGTTGTAGGCTGTGATAAAGCGAAAAAATGAGACTTTATTCTGACTTGTTTTACACAGTAAGTTGTTTATGGGCTCATTACAATAGCCGTTACGGGTCGCGATGGTGCCGCCGCTGGCATCCGCCGCGTAACCGCTATCGCCGGAAACGCGAAAAAAGTACCCGATTCCCGCCGGGATCGAACCCGCGCCCGCGCCGTGGGAGGCGGATACTCTACCATTGAGCCACGCCCTAAAAATACCCTAAGGCAAACGCAGGGCGAGACGACTTGAGCCTCCGCCAGTATGGCGGCGCCATCTAGTTAAGATCCCTGCAAACCCAGCGTCCGCAGGCGCAGACGACGATATGCGATTCAGACGAGCTAGGCGCGCAATCAACGCGCTCCCGAGCTGCCGAGCCTCCGCCAGTATGGTGGCGCCATCTAGTTGAGGTACCTGCAAACGCGGCGCGCCCGACATCTAAGTTGTAGTTGTAAGGCTTGATCGGGCTCAGCCGACTGCTGTGGAGAGAGCATTACAAGCCGCAGCTCGCCGTCGACGCCGGGCGGACAGTTCAGGTCGTTCTCGTCAAAACGAGGCGAACAAACTGCGTTTGTTCGCACCACGCCCACCACGCCCAAACTCCAATTCGGGCATGGTGCCCAAATTGGAGGTACTCTTGAGCCGCTCCACCAGCTTACGCTGTGACTGTGCTGCGTCTGGCGCGCAGGCCTGTGACTGTTTTCATGTGTTTGTTCTCAATACAGCGCATATGTGGCGGCTCCTTGATACCTTTAGCCAAGAAGCCACCACATCTGTGCTGTATTGATTACAAAGAAAATGACAAGAATTGTTACAAAATATGGTCCCGTAAGTGTATGCTGCACTTATCATCCTGAATGTTCTTTATATCACTACTTAAGCCATCATGACGCAAGGTCTGCCAGGCATCTGTTCGCATTCTGCTATGGAATAACAATTACTGGCACAGCTTTTATCAAAGTTCATCAATTAAGCTTTGACTGAAAAGTTAACGTCCCTGTCTTTCCTTCTTTATTTCCCTCGCTCTCTCTCTCTCTCTCTGGGCCTAGATCCTGGTCGCATAGCAGCAAGAATTGGCAGGTGATGCGCAGCAACGTGTTAGTGGTTGTCTTCTAATGTAACGTAGCTGAAATGGGCCGTTTTTCTCTTCAGTAACCCAGCGCATATCCAAAAATTGACGAAGACAGATGTTGTTATAAAGAAGCAGCTCCGAACATCCAAAACAGATTTTGTTATAATACTGGGCACACATGTACAAATCAACGCACTTCCGATTAATATTACATAAGTCATTTTACTATACGTGTTTTACTATACGTGTTTTATCTGCGTGTTAGCCCTGATCGACACAAATAGTCGCTATAACTGTTCATAAGAATGGATGCCATGCATTCGTCGTGTTGGGCATATTATTAGCGAATGAAGCCGACGAATGGTTAACGGCACTTACAAACAAAATATTCGTGAATTCAATCAATCAATCTTTATTTATTCAGAAAATCTGGATGGTCTTCGGGGCTAAAAGCCGCTCTAGGCAGCTCGACTGGGTCCCTGAAGACTGTCATCAGGTACATTGGCAGTATGCGACGTTCATTCTACAATCATACGACCTCAAGTTCCTTGGATAAATTCACTGATGGCTAAATGTTACGGACTGCATTCACAAAACTTATCTTACAGTTGTTAGCTTGCGGTTGTTAATGACAGTTTCCTGCGTTTTCCCTTCTTTCCCGTTCTTTTTATCCTACAGTAGATGTGTAGTTTCTAATATGCCTAATAATAATCTAATGGTCCGGATGATATCCCTGTATCATTTTTTATAAATTACTCCGGCATTTTATGTTTGTATTTGTGTCACTTATTCCAAAATTCCTTAAAAAGCAGCATTGTTCCTGGTGATTGGAAACTAGCGCGAGTGGTGCCAATTCATAAGAGTGGACAGAGGGACAGAGTTGAGAATTACAGACCAGTATCCTTAACTAGCATTGTATGTAAGGTTATGGAACATGTTATTTATAGCTGCATCATGTCTCATTTTGATAACAATATCCTTCTTCATCCTATAGTCAGTATGAGTTTCGGCAGGGTTATTCGTGTACGACACAATTGGTTGAATTCACTCATGAGCTAGCCTCAGCAGTCGACAAGAAACAAATTGTTGACTGTATATTCCTGGATTTCAAAAAAGCTTTTGACGTCGTTAAACTGATCGCTAAACTTCGACGATACAAATTGGATGACAATGTTATCGCATGGATTGCTGAGCATCTTCGCTCAATACAGATGTCTGTGGCTTTCAACGGATGTTCCTCTGAATATGTTTCTGTAACTTCTGGTGTACCCCAGGGATATTTTTAGGTCCACTTTTATATTTGTAGTTCATTAATGACATCACTTTGGACATTACATTATCATTTAGAATGTTTGCAGATGATCGTATAGTATATAGAGTCATCAACAGCGAATCTGACCAACAAGCACTACAACATGCTTTGGATTGGATTGCCACATGGTGTGAAAAATGAAAACTGTCGCTGATTGTGAAAAAAAAAAGTGTCCACGTCACCTTTACCAGGAACCGCTCAGACGACAGCAATCATTACACTATAAATAATGGTACTCTTGAACAAGTGACACACTATGAATATTTAGGTGTATTTTTTACTGCTGATCTAGGGTATATAACAGACACGTTACTCATGTTAGGAGCAAGGGTGTTGGAGCATTGGGTTTTCTGAAACGTAACTTTAGTAGTTTCCCACAGAAACTTAGGCAGCAGCTGCATTTCACACATGCCCTCAGTACACTGGGGTATGCGTGCATTTTCTGGGATACATATACTACAGAACTTGAAGATAAACTAGAAAAAGTGCTGAACAGGGCAGTTCCGTTTGTATTTGGCAATTATGACAGGGTGTCTAGTAAGACAGAAAGCAAAAAAGGATTAAATTGGCATTTTCTTGAACACCATCGTCGAAGTTTTAGATTACAATTTCTTCATAACATATACTACTCTAAAACGGGGATAGCTAGGGAATTGCATTTTCAGCCGCCCACATATGTTTCTAAAAGGCGAGATCACAAATTAAGAATACGTGAGATTCCTTTTAAGGGTGACGCTTTCCGCTACTCTTTCTTTGTTCGTACAATAAGTGACTGGAATGCTCTACCACCTGACCCTGTCTGTATTTGTTCAAAAGATTATTTCTGTCATGCTTTATGAATGTAATTGTGTCTGTGTGTGTGTGTTTACATGAACTGCAACCTCCCTGCTTTAATGCCTGAATGACGAATCAGGTACTCAATAAATAAATAACAGCCTATTTCATGGTGTTAAAATTAAACACTCTATAAATCATACAATCTTGAGGAGCCTACGTAGCAATATGTGTCACCGAAAACTCTACATAAATATTTCTGCCACAGTTCTGTCAGCTGATCATTTCAGACTTGTCTTTTCACACTTGTTTGTGACAAAACAAGTCTTGTTTTTCATACTACGGTGTCGGTGCCTGGCTATATAGAGATTACGACCACTAGATATTACGAAGAAGGGGCGACAATGGCTTCTAACTAAAGTTAAGTAACAATAACTGACTGCGCAGAAATGATTAAAAGTCATTAAGAGTGGGTGCTCCGAGTCAGTTAATGCAGCATTCTGGAGCCTCACATGACATTCAACGCTGCGCATTAGATGCATGCGGCTTTCGGTGAAGGTACCTGTTGCTGGTTTTCCATTCTTTTTTCCTTTTCTTTCTTTTTTGTGCGAAGCACTCGACGCAGAAGTTTCGCGCTAAGGATAATTGCGAAGGAAGCGATTTAGGACCGCACATTGTTTAGACTCGTTTCATAATTCGTGCCGTCGGAGTAAACGAAACGCGATGCGGAAATCTCGCGTTCCATCTGACAATGTCGGCCTTCGCACGGAAAAGAATGGCGCACGCAAATCGGAGACGCCGATTCCAGTCTCAACTTGGACTCCCGTCCAAAATGCGAGGTGTCGCATGCGCTAGTGGCGCGGCGGGCACGACCACGGCTTGTTGTTCCACGAAGAGGAGCCATTTCTCACAGACCTTGTGTTCGCGCAGTGGAGATCACAAACAGAGCTGCTCCAAGGGCGCTGTGTGCGCACCACCAGCCCGCTGACTCGGGCTTCATGACTTTTTATGTATCACTTTCTCGCGCCTTCAAGGTGACGTATGCGTCGTATATACACTTGGTCCCGAGGAATTTCGAGCACTCAAGGACTCGTTCTACGCCAAATGCAAGTGCTGAATGCATCGAATTATGTCTGCACCAGGGCTAGACTTGCTTTAACATTCGAATCAGATACGAATCTAACTTTAGAGAACATGAACGGGCAATAACGTTCCCTCTGCTTTCGGACAAAGAACATGTCCTGTTCTCCGCAAGGCACACTCCTTACATGTCGCTATTTTGGGCATGGCATAGTAATAATGCATAGAACAACGTCTTACAATGGCACAAAGCTGAGACGGACCTGCAATACGCAGATGCACGGAAGCATTGTATGGTGCGTACGATCTGTCCAAACGGGCGACGGTAATAAAAGCAGAGTAATCCTGACATCTGATAGAGAGACAGTGTTCTTGCGATTCGTTTTACTGTAAGAACACGTTCTAGAGTACACGCTCAGGGTGCGTATATACAAGAACGTTCTTACGCTAGAAGTGTTCCTAAGAGCAGGCTCCACCCAATCGTCATGTTGGACATATTAGGGAAGACGGCCGGCAAATGGCGAACAGGTCTTATGAACAAAAAGCTTTGTGAACTGAGCTCCAAAGCCCGTAATCACAAAATGTTCTTAAATCCAAGTTCTAGCTCGCGGGGCTCCTATCTAAATACATGGGAACGAAGCTATCGTATTTCGTTGATTGCGTTTAAAAGAAAATGTTACCGTCTAGTGACCATACGACATTTTTTATTGAAGCCGCCGATTTTTTAATAAAAATTGGTGGCAATTGCAAAGTTAAAAAACGTTGTATCTAGTTAACAACATTGTTCCTCAGCAATGAGAACAACAGCACAATTCTCTAAACCATACCACTTAATAGCGTATCTCAAGCGGACAAAATTGATGTGTTATATCAGAAATATGCGAATAATTTGTGAGTGGGACTTCTACAAAACACTTGTGAACATTGCAACAAATCCCGACAAGCTGTAAATTCATGTATCAAATTTGTCCGGTTTATATGCTCTAATAGAAAGCAGTTTTAAAGAGCTGCGATATCTAATTTTGGTGCAGGCTTACGGATGTGTAAAAACTTCATGCTCATGTTCTTTCTAACCTTACGAACTTTCGAAAAATATTTCTTTCAAAATCAGGCGCTAAATCAAAGTTATGCTGCCTATAGAGTCACTAGAATTGAACTTTGTCTCTGGATTGCAACAAATTTCAATAAGATTGGTCGAGCGGCTGTCCCCCCCCCCCCCAAAAAAAAAAAGAAAAAGAAAAAAAAAAGCATTTTTGTGTTTACATATATTTGAATAGGTGGCATCCGGCGTTAAAGCTTCCTCTTAAGCTGGAGCTATTGGAAAGAACAGATGCCAGCCAACAGTGATGACGGACACATTATTAGTGAAGGCGGCCGGCTAATGGCAGGCAGCATTTACAAACGAAACGACACCATGCATCAACACATTGGAGGGGGCGCTTACGTGGGAGAAAGTAATGACCATGTTAGGCACTTTGGGAAACATTGAATAATTAAATGTCATTATTTAGCGAGTTTAAAATCTGTTTATTTTAACATCAAATAAAAAGGAAATAAATATTAAGTCAGGTTCTTAGGACGCAATAACTCTATGCATTCATGAAAAACAAAACTTTTTTATAAAACCAAGCAGGTTATAGTAGAGTGCCTTACTGTTTAAAGTGCACCAGTCCTTACATGCTTCCTCATCCGGAACATGTAGAGTATATGATACCTGGACGGCCTGGTGGCCCTGGAGAGACCAACACCCAGCATTCTAAGAAGCTATTTTTTCAGTGTAGCATGGTATGAAAAAAAAAACATATAGGGAGCAATCCGCCATAGGTGGTAGCAGCGAGTCCGGATCAGCTGCTGTACCAAACTACGCTTGTCGCCATTGATAGGGGGTCTGCGGGAATTATTGCTGCTCCAATTTTCATTCTCGCTGCGACGGACTATCGTTGTGTGAGGCCTTGGGTTGGCTCACTGTTCGACTTTTAACCCACCCAGAAGTCTACTATATTTTGAGATTGATAACGCGACTTAAGGGACATTTTCACGCATAATGGCGCTTCCGGTGTCACCGTGCTGTTCTGTATGGCGGCACAAGCATTCAAACGTTCTGCCATCTGGTGTGAAGGGAACACGTCGTTTGCGGTGTCACCCCCAACGATATCCACTCATTTCAAAATCACGAGCTAGATGTGTGACTGGACCCGTCTGCTCTTCACCGTTTGACGAGGTTCCGGTTATCGCCGCTTGATACTTGAATGCATGAAGCTTCTGTAGTCGGAAAACAGCACGCTACTTATTTTTATACATGCAGTTACCGCATGCGATATTTTCATTTCTAACGTCACACAATATTTCATGCCAAGTGGCACACCCAGGGTCACAACGAACGTCAGAGAAATCAAGTGATTAGAAAACGTCTGATGGCCTTGTAGAGGGAATAATTCCCAGAATAATGGATGCCTCGACTCTGGATTCATGGTATGCCACTGCAGCCCTGCATTATCATAAAACTAGCTGAAGACACCGGGCGGGGAAGCCCCGGTCTATACGCATAAATTGGCGCCAACCAAGACGCTGATTACAAATGCACAGACGTAGGATTTCTCCCTTCGAGTACATTTGGGAAATTATCTACCGACGCGGTTTTACGATGACAGTCTCTGAAAGAGTTGCGTGTTCATAAACGCATACAAAAGATATGCTATTTATATTATTCACAAAGCTTCAACAGCTGCTCCCAGCTTTTGAAACACCAGCAACATTCAGAAAGCCGGCCTTAGATTCATGTCTGTTACGTTGACAAGTAGATAACATTACACTTTCTGTTCCTTTCTGTACCGGCGTCTTGAAATATGGTACCATAAATGCCATCCCATGGAATGCCATCACACGGAAATGTCTGGTGCCACTTGCAGTCTTCAGTCGTTGAATGTATTGCAGTGGTAGTAGCTGTGGTTTTTCATGCCATAATCCTAGCCACGCCACATAACCTATGTAGTTAATTTGGGTATGTACATAAATAAAGGCTTCTAGCGCGAGGGTATTTCTTTCAACTTGTAATTGCCGTGACAACAAATGTCGGTTGTATGTTAGATCTTGCAAGAAGTAGTGATTTTAAAGGACATATTAAACAATCGAACTACGCTACAGTAAAATAGAAGAGCACACGCACGTGCATACGTATAAAAAACCTCAAAGACATCTTTAACAACAGCTTTTTAACAACAAGTAGATCATAATGACAAGCGATAGCACCGATTCATATAAATGACTCGGTGCTAATATAAAGCCGTTATAATAAGCTACTATAAAAGCCGTACCCGCCGCGGTGGCTCAGTCACCTAAGGCAAGTTGCGCTGCTGAGCACGAGATCGTGGGATCGAATCCTGGCCGTGGCGGCCGTATTTCGATGGAGGCGAAATGCAAAAACGCCCGTGTTCTTGCGTTTTAGTGCACGTTAAAGAACCCCAGGTGGTCAAAATTAATCCCGAGCCGTCCACTACAGCGTACCTCATAGTCAGAACTTTTTCGCACGTATAAACCCCAAAAAGAAAGAAGAAGAAGCCGCTAGACGGAGGTTAGACAGGCGCCGCTGTTAACCAGTGCGAGCTCCTCGTGGCCACGGCAGAAGGAAGGAAGGAAAATAAGAGGCGAAAGGCAGAGAGGTTAACCAGGTTAAGTGCCCGGTTGGCTACTCTGCACAGGGGGATGGGGTAAGGGTAGAAAAGATTAGAAAACAAGAGAAGATTCAAACGAAGAAAAAACAACAACAAAAAAACACGTCAGTCCGCACAATTCTATAGTTTTTCACGGAGTCCTTTTTCTTTTAAAAAGCGTACTATCAGTTCGTTCCGACGTCGGCTGGGAGAAGGGACCAAGAATTCTGGCTTCCGTAAGGATTTGAACGACTGTCTATCTTGTCGAGCGTGGTTCTGAGGACTTTCCTTTGCGCACTAAAACGACGACAATCACACAGAAGATGTGCTATCGTCTCTTTGCACCCGCAAGTTTCACAATCTCGACTTGTGGCCCTTCCGATAAGGTAGGAGTACGCGTTCGTAAAAGCTACTCCAAGTTTTAGGTGACAAATGAGAGTTACCTCCCGTGGTGGTAAACCATGTGGAAGGCGGAGCTTCAGATTAGGATCCAGGGAACAGAGGCGCTGGTTTTTAAAGTCCGTTGAATTCCAGTGGGCTAACGTAAGCTCGCGAGCAAGCGCATGGAGCTCTCGTGCTGCGTCTGTTCTGGACATAGGGATAGCGATGCAATCGGTACTGGTATGTGAAGATCGAGCGGCTGCGTCCGCTTGCTCGTTTCCAAAGATACCACAGTGACTAGGTAGCCATTGAACGGCAGAAGAAGATTGACATGGCCTGTGCGATACGCAGCCCGTGCTGTTCGAGTCGTGTTGCGGGGAATTGATCAAGTATCAGGCGGTTTATTTTTCTTTAGCTTTGTTTAGTACTTTCCTCTTATTGTGTAATTAATCTGATTGTGAGTTTATAATGTCTCTTTCTACTCCTGGCCAGAGGTCTTTCCTTTGGACGGCTTCGCTTCCCACTAATGACTTTCCTATAGAGGCTTTCTTGCGCAGTGGCATTCATAGCGTTCCAGTGGCCCTAGTGACGACCAATGGGGGATTTATCCGCGTGAAAAATCCAAAGGCGACTCAAGAAGAGCTGCGGAAGGCAACCCCGCACTTCCAAAGCATAACCGATGTTCGACAGTTTGGCAGAGGGCGCATTCTATGCTGTTCGCCGGACCAGACCTGCGTCTCCGACCTTCTGCAGTGTCAAATGTTCGCGAATCACCCGGTGAGGCCTTTTATTCCTCCTCATCTAGCTTGCGTTAAGGGGCTAGTTCGTGGAGTCGACGCGAGTCTGTGGGCTTCCGAGGTCCTGCAGATGTTCTCCCCGGCAGGTGCCGTCTCAGTCTACCGATGTTCACGCGTTTCTGAGAATTAAAGAGTCCCCACAAAGTCGGTCATTGTCACCTTTGCAGGCACAACTAGGCCGTCAGAGATCAAGGCGTGGCCCTTATTATACAGGGTGGAAGCACCTCCCGCCCAGTGCAATGCGTTCAGTGTTGGCGATATAGCCACAGTATTAAGGGACCAGGGGCGGATCCAGGTTTTTTCTGAGGGGGGGGGGGGGGGGGGGGATCAGCTTCTGTCAATGATGATGATGATGATGATAGTAGCCTTTCTTATTTACCGAAATTTGCCGTTTTTCCTCAGGATAAACCCACGTTTTATACGGCTAAAGCAACACCTATAGCCCTCGGTGGTGGCTCAGTCAGCTCAGGCGTTGAGCACGAGATCGCGGGATCAAATCTCGGCCGCGGCAGCCGCATTTCGATGGAGGCGAAATGCAACAACGCGCGTGTTCTTGCGTTGTAGTGCAGGTTAAAGAACCCCAGGTGGTCAAAATTAATCCGGAGCCTTCCACTACGGCGGGCCTCATAATCAGAACTGGTTTTGGCACGTAAAACCCCAGAAAGAGGAAGAAGACCTGTAGCGAAGCCAGGTATCGGTTTCTCCGAGCTTATAGGAAAAGGACGTTACCCAATATCGCCATGTGCTTGGCGGCTGCACCTGATAATACAGGGTGTTCAAAACTAAGCTTTATGGTTTTCTTAAAGTTAGGCACTGGGAGGCACGCGAAGACCACCTGTGCAAATAAGTTATGTGGTTAGGCGGGCACAAAGTGAGATGATAATTATCGCTGTGAGCAGCCCAATTAAATAAAATTGAACAATTATTTTTTGTTGACTGCAGTAAGTGGGTATGTTTGTATTGAAAACTTAGAGACAGTCGAGTTTCTACATAGTATCAGTCGGAAGAATTATTCTAGCGTGTCCATGCTCCGAGATATCAGACTCCAAATTTCAATTGTCGTACTGCGCAGAATAATCGAGAATAAAGATGCGACAATTCTCATGAATTCCGGTGAATGATCATGAAGCTCAGTGACCACTTCTGTGGAGAGATGGCGGTGCCATCTTCTCTCTTGAGTCGTAGTGGTGTGTTGACTACAGGAACGTTCTTGAATACGGGCGTAACGCTACGCTCCAACGCGGCAACCACTACGCTGGTTGTTTACGATATGCGAATCACCACGTATGAAGACTCACGACGCCACCTACAAGAATAACGATGTGGCGTAGTAGGCGAGAGCGCGAGCCAGCGTTTTCATGTTTTGTTTCCCACGCGACGTCATCCTTTTACACAAAGCGCGCATCTGCTCCCGTTTCTCTAACCACGCGACGCCATCCTAGGCCCGCGCGCTGGCGTTGGCCGCTGACGTCACGCTCCCCCACTTCGCAGCCGCGGCTCGAGGCTTCGCCCCGCTCCGCGAGAACGCCCGCTCAGATAAACGAATCCGGCGGGCTTGAGCCTCCTATGCTTAATGTACGAGAATAAAACTGAGAAGTTACAATGAAAAACTTGTAGCGTACGAACGGTACTGTGCTCGTACTGGATATTGTCAACGTGTAACTGTGATCACAATGAGTGCTACAGTTAAAAAAAGTTACCTATGCGTAGTTCTTAGTTTAGCTGTTAGTTCTTATTATTTATATATGAACACTTCAGCAAGAGATCTCTTTCATTAAGCAGGTTGGTCGCGGAACCGATGACAGCCAATGAGGCAACCGTTGACACCCCAAGGGGAAACTAAGTTAATCAGGCGCGAAGGCGCTCGAGCGGACCTCAGTGTGATTGGCAAAAGGGACGTCCCCTCGTTCATTCGACGCCACCGACGGGACGAGTAAGGCACGGCAGGCGCAAGGAGGTCCAAGGTGTTCATGAGAAAAATTAACTACGGCAACTGCGCGACACCACACTCCTACGGAATACAACTAAGCTTGTGAGCGAGCGAGCTTTACTTCTACATGGCTGATACCACTGGTACTCGTGAAAAATACTTTTGAAGAATGCTGGTGGCCGTATGTATTTTTTTTTCTTTTTTTTTTTTTTGCGGCAGGGCCATCCCCCTGTCAGCGAGGGGGCGATGCAGAAATCTGAGGGGGGGGTCAGGACATCCGGACACCCCCCCTGGATCCGCGCCTGTTAAGGGATGTAGGTCAGATGTTTGGTGCCGCATTTGCGGAGAAGGCCACGATGGAAAAACGTGTTCCTCCCAGAGCGAACGATGCTGTTTGTGTGAAGGTTCCCACCCTGCGGACTGTACTAAATGCCCTGCGAGAGACGAAGAGCTTGAAATTATACAAATTATAGAAAGGAAATGGTGTTCGCGTTGTGAAGCTCGTGCCCTTGCATTAGAGAAATCATGCGGTTATGCAGAAGCTGCTGCTCGTCACTCCAAAGATATGGATGCATCTCTTGGTGATGTTGTAGCTGCAGCCGTAGAGAAGGCTATGACAAAAGCTCTTGACAGTTTATTTACGAACCTTTCAGAGACAGTTGGGCAAGTTTTAACTTCTCAGTTGTCGCAACTTTTGCATGTTACTGCGCGTCCAAGTGTTCCTTCTGGAATCACAGTTTCTGATGAAAATATAAAGAAACACCTATCGGCAGAGGCCTCGCCTCGCAGTACAGATGACACCGCAGCTCCCGCAACTCCTGTCGAACCTGAGGGCTTTAACAGTCACGAGACTGGTTCAGATACCACTGAGAGCATGGATTTAGATGCTCGAACGTGTAAACGTCGTGCTTCGCCAAACTCCCCGAGCGCAACTACCCTCCATAAACTAAAAGCTAAAAAGAGTCAAAATGACAGGTTAACAAAGGATGATTTCCTAAAGGATAACATTCTACAGACGGCAGTAAATACTGCCGGAATATCGTCAACATAGGAAGCTTGAAAGTGCTGCAGTGGAACTGTCGTTCCATTTTTGCTGCAGCCGCTGATTTGTTTTATCTCTGTGAAGAACTTTCTCCTGGTTTGATTATTTTGCAAGAAACTTGGTTATCCACAGAAAAGAGTTTTCGGTTAAAGAATTATCGCAGTTTTCGTCTAGATCGCCCTTCTCGTAGAGGGGGATTAGCATTTTTCATCTCAACAAAAATTTGTCATAGAGCTAAGATTAGTCACCAGCTGAAAGTGAGATTCTAGCATTGGATTTAACTCTTCCTGGATGCGCCCCATTTTCGGTAGTCAATGTTTATTTTCCGACAGGAGTTCTCAATACAGGTTCTCTTGATGCCACGTTTGCACGCTGCAGAAAGGATCTAATCATAGCTCGTTATTTTAATTCTCACCGCGTATCATGGGGGTATCGGTCCGACTCTTGTGGTAAAAGATTCTTGGATTGCGTTTCGTCAAATAATCTTAACTATGTAAATTCGAGAACCCCAACTTATGTACCCGGCAAATCGCGTTTGGTGTTAGACCTAACTTTTTCCAGTTTGGGTTGTGTAGTTTTCTCCTGGTCTGCTATCACCTCGGCCACAAATAGCGACCATCTTCCAATAATTTTTGAAGTCAAGCGACCAATTAATTTGGTCGAAAAGCATGTCCGCACCTATGTTAACTATAGTAAATTTCAAGATTCACTGCGATCCGCTTTAAATAAACAGGTTGGCCTAAATGATGAAGTTAAGGCAGTTAATTTGTGTCAAGTGATAAGTGACAGTTACAAAAAATCCAGCTTCAATATGCAGTCAACTAAAGGGGTTACTTATTCACCATGGTGGAATCCGGACTGTGAACGCGAATATAGAAAAAGAAAGGAAGCCTGGAAAAAGTTGCTGTATAATCAATGTGCACGTAATTGGAATGACTATAAATTTGCTGCAGCTACATTCAGGTCAGCAGTTGACAAAGCGAAAGAAAATTATAACACTAAAAATTACACTTACCTGTCACAGTCTATTAATAAAAAGCCCTATTTAGGTTTCAACGGTCTAAAAAGATTGTTTCAGCCCCGATAACTGTAGAGTCTGTTAGCTTAACTTCCACTGAATTGGTACAGTCACTGGAGGAGATTGCAAAAGGCTTAGAGCGTCGATTCACATCACTTCGCCCCTATCATATACCAGCGCCTGAAACAGCTAATGATTACATAGCAGTCACATTAGAAGAAATAATGAGAGTGGTAAAGATGCTGCCAGCTTCAGCCCCAGGTCCTGATGGCATAACTACAGCAATAATAAATCTATTATTCAAATTATCTCCCCAGGATTTTCTTAATTTCATAAATTTTTCGATGAAAAATGCATGGATTCATCCAGATTGGGAAGTTGCCAAAATAATTCCGCTGCTCAAAAGCCGGATCATGGATATACAATAGACAACATTAGACTTATTTCTCTGACCTCAAATCTCGTAAAGTTAATCGAGAGAGGAAGAAGACGAAGTTCCGGCAGAACGCGCTCATTCATATGGGCTCCGCCGACTATCAACGTTTCAGCCGAAAGCTCGTCTAGTGCGCCTGCCTCGAGTATCCGATCGGATTCCACTCGACCAAAGCAGCGTTTCAAGACCAAGTTCAAGTCCGTGAGTGAATATTTCGTCATCCCACGAGACTTCGAAAATTCGAAGCGACGGAAGCCACGTTAGGCCTCGATAGGCTTAGCGCGTGACGACCGCCTCCCCACTTGTTAATATCCGGATCGCCCCTACCGAGCGTAAAGATGGCTTGATCAGAAGATATGGATCTCCAAATAACCCCCCCCCCCCCCTCTCTCTCTCTCCGCATCCGAATAACAACGCTGACGAAAACGGGGACACAAGACAAATTTCCGAAGCGGGGACTTGCAAAAGTCAGGGGATCGCCAACCACAACCAGGCGACGGACGGCTGGCAGTTAGTTCTATCGCGGCGACAGCGCAAGGCTGACACGCACAATGACAAGGAAAAGGCTTCCAACAAGAATAACATTAACGGAGGGCCATCAGCTGGTGGCGCGAAAGGAGACGGGCAAAACAGCGAGACGGGCATTGGTCGTCGCAACATGCGCCCGGCGAGGGGGAAGCCTCTACCACCATTACCGAAGAATGACATCAAAATAATACTGAAACTCCACAAAGGATTAATGCTCAAGGAATACCTGAAAACAGAAATACCACAAGCGATTATTCGCTCTACAGGGACGATAATCCCAGGAAGCGGACCGAACCAACGAAAAATTACCGGAGAGGACTTCATACTGCGAATCCTAGAGGGGACAAATATCATCATCGTCTCCACACCCTCACTGGAGGTGGCGAACGTCATTCGTCGAATAACATGCATGGAGCTGCGAGACAAACAACACCCCTTCAACGTGTACGTAGCGGATCCAGATAATAGCTACAAATGGGTGGTGCATGGATTCCCAGCGCACACCGAATCAGCAGATCTCCAGCAACACCTGCGAGTCAGGACCCAAGAAGTGACCATCGAAAGGGCCCGAATGCTTGGAAGTTCAAACACCGCTCTCCTCACCTTCTCGGGCGGCACGCGCTCCAAATGCGTGTACTACATGGGAGTAGAAATGCGGTGTACGGAGTACAGGCCGACAGTCCAAATGTGCCTGGAGTGCATGCAAGAGGGACATCGCTCGGACGTGTGTCCGAACCCCAAGAACATATGCCGGGGCTGCGGACTCGAAAATCCACCCCCACAAGGACACGAATGTGACGTGAGGTGCGCCGTGTGCAGGGCGGCGGCGCACGAGACCCGTCGGTGCCCGAACAAACTGATTGCCGCCAAGCGCGGGAAGACGACTCGCCAGTCTCGATCGCGGGAGCGGTCGAACAGAGGACCAAAAGGCACCGGGGCGCTGGTTCGAGTCTACGGAGGAGGAGGACTTCTATCGACGCCGATCGAGATCTAGATCGCCACAAGGAAGCACAGCGAAGAGCAATACCCCTTCGAGGGACCCCTCCAGCTCCAGGGCTTCGCAGCGATCCAATTCGCCTCTGCCTAAAAAACAGCAGGTGAGCTGGGCGAGGGTTGTTTCTCCCACTGCTCCAAAACAAAACACTGGCGAAAATGATGAACGCATTCAGAAAATGGAAAAGGAAAACGCGCGACTTAGAGAACAGCTCTTAGAAGAAGAACGCAAACGAAAATCACTAGAGAATCAGATGTCAGAGTTAGAGGCGCAACTAAATAACAAAATACAACAGCTGGAAACGCCGCGTCAGACTAAAGAAATAGCCGAAACGAACGCGGCGACAGATATAACCTCGGACTCCGCGCCGTCTCTGACAACCTCAATCTCAAATGACGCGCAGACAACAGCAGTGCAAATCCAAAATATGATAACGGAAAACCTAAAAATATTCATGCACGAAATGATGACGTTAGTCAATCAAAAACTAATGGAATTTCAGCAGCTATGCACGAACGATTTTGAAAAACATAAGGTAATTGTGGCAGAACAACTTAAGGCAGTCACGAAGGCTGTTCCGACCAAAAAACCCGTAATTGCGATTGGAGCGGGTTCGGCAAAAGCTAAAATAAGCCACTGCATAACAGAATCCGATGGCTCGGACACGGAAACGTCACGGGCATCAAACAAGAGTGGGCAACATGGCTATAATCACACTAAAAAACCACAGCGAATAAAAAATTCAGAACAATTGTAGATCTGGCAATGGAACTGCCGCTCCTTCTCCAGGAAAGCGGCAGCGCTCCGACAGTTTATCAAAAACTTCGAAATCGCTCCGGACGTGATATGTCTGCAGGAGGTCGTAGCCGAGCGGGCCAAAATGCAGGGATACTACACCCTGAGCGATCCCCAAAATTCGAAGGTCGCCACGCTGGTGAGCAAGTCTATAAACGCTCAATTATAACACTTCCACAAATTGAGGGAGATACTCATTCCATAGTTCTCAGTGTGATGCCAAAGAAACGAAGTAAAGCACCGACAATAATCACAAACTTGTACAGTCCTCCCAAAAGCAAATGGGGCGATCTACCACAAATTCTCTCGGCAACAAAAGATTTAACGGGCACCAGGAATAAGGCGGTGATAGTGGGGGACTTTAACGCACCCCATATACTATGGGGATACGCGAAAACATCGCCCAAAGGGTTCCTACTCGAGCGTACCACCACAGCCTTGTTCTTACTCAAATCTTAATCAAATTGGCAAACCGATGCGCACGGGTAACAGCGTCAGCAGAGACACGGCGCCCGACCGTGCATATGCAATTAATGTAAGAGACGTACAATGGGTTTCCCTCGACGAAAACCTGGGAAGCGATCATGACATAATCAGAATAGCGCTCTCCACACCCAACATAACGAGAACAATAGGAACTACCAAGTTAACCAACTGGCTTCGTTATAGAAAACTCCAGAGGGCACTCGAGCAGTCAGATACCGCCCCTACCAACATGCGGGAATGGGCTAAATTCCTTCAACAAGTGCACGGGGACACCACCAAAGCCATAGAGCGCACAGCGGAGGCGCGGGTGATAGACTCTCACCTAGTCAGCCTATGGGAAGAGAGGCAGAAACTCGTCAAGAGGTGGAAAAGACAACGCCTAAACAAAGACCTAAGACAACGTATCGCTCTATTGGCAGAGCAAGCCCAAGGCCACGCCAACGAGCTAGCTAAAAACGAGTGGGTGACGTTCTGCGGAAACATATCAGGGACTCTGGGAACGACCAGTACGTGGCGAATACTCCGGAGTATGCTAGACCCAATGAGCACACGTACTGAGAATAACAAGAAGCTCCAAATTATAGCAGACAACTTCGAGGGTACAGACCAAGAACTAGTCGACGTCCTTCAGAACAAATACGTAGGACCCTCACCCGCGGCAGGATCGCCCTACACGGCGAGACCATACGCGGGAGAGGCCAACCCTAAATTAGACGAAGAAATAACGTACGCGGAAGTGTGCGAAGCGGCACAAGCCGCAGTAGATCGAGTCCAGTTCCAGCACTCGGCACCGGGCCCAGACACGATCAGAAATTCAATGATTCGAAACATGGATTCGGTGCCCCCCCCCCCCCCCCCTAGCGAAAGTAACAAACATTTTCAATAGCGAGTACTGGGCCACGGGAGATTTGCCCCAAGAATGGAAATTGGCTAAAATAATCATGACCCCCATACCAAAAAAGAATCCCTCGATCGATACACTCCGGCCGGTATCGCTCACGCCCTGCCTCGGTAAGCTCTATGAGAGGGTGATCCACAGCAGACTACAACGATACCTGGAAGAGCGGAGCTGGTTCCCGGACTCCATGATAGGATTTCGCACAGGTTTATCGTGTCAAGACGCGTTCCTCCTACTTAGGGACGAAATTCTAACCAATATGCGGTACGGTGACCAGAGACTAGTCCTAGCACTACACCTTAAAGGAGCTTTCGACAATGTCTCTCACGGAGCAATACTCGAGGAACTCGAACTCTCAGGTTGTAGTGAGCGCACCTACAATTACATAAGGGCGTTTCTTTCCAACCGCGAGGCCAGCATCAGTATTGGCCAAATCACATCGCAGATATTTAAAATGCCGAGCAAAGGAACCCCTCAAGGAGCGATAATATCTCCTCTGCTCTTCAACATGGCGATGTGTCGCCTCGCGCGCGATCTCGATCGGATACCCGACCTAGGTTACATGCTTTACGCAGACGATATCACGCTGTGGGCGAGCAGACGTTCCCTGGGGGATTAAGAATACACGCTCCAAACCACGGTATTAGAGGTGGAGAAATTTTACCGAACGAGCGGGCTGAAGTGGCGCGCCCGAAAAATCCGAGGTCATCCGGATACACGTGAAAGGCTACAAATCCAGAGGGTCGATTAACATTGTGGTTGAGGGCCAAATGGTCCGAGAGGTACCTACGATGCGAGTCCTGGGTTTGTGGCTTCAGAGCGACGGGAGAGCAGCACAGACGCTCAAAACCATCAAATCCGCAACCCACAACATAGCCCAAATGATACGTCGAGTGACGTATAGAAAGGCGGGAATGCGAGAAATCGATACCCTAAGGCTCGTACAGGCCTCAGTGATCAGTCGAATCACATATGGCTTGCCCTACCAAATCCTGAACAGGGAAGAGGAGAGGCAGGCCTACACGATAACAGTGTTGTCAGGTTTGGCTATATATAGCCAAATTGGGCTACGGGAAAATTTTTTTGGCGTCGACTTGGACGAGTTGGCTATGTGGCTATATTTGGGCTACTGAAAATCTGCGACGTGGCTGTGTTTGGGCTATAAGTGGCGCCGTAATCGACGCTCCAGAGGTGGCTCTGATCGAGTAGAAGCAAATCTAGAAGGCTATGTTTTAGGTGGCTGAGCCAGCCGCGTGGCTGTGCGTGTGTGCGTGCGCGAAATAACCCCCCCCCCCCTCCTTTCCTTCCCTCTCTGCGCCGTTGTCGGAGCCGGTGGCTTTGATCTTTATTGCACTTAAACTTACACCCTGCTTGACCTTTAGGCACCCGATTCCTGGGCATCGGGATGAACCTGGGAATAGTGGGTTTTTTCACAGTACACTGTACTAACATGGCTATGCTCAGGACGGGAGAGCAATAAGATAGGGTCGGGGCAGTCGGGCGATCGTGGCGCCGACATGAAAGAAGGGAAGCACGGGTGGATGACCCGCTCCAGTGTGTTCATGGACCGCGTCCATGAACATATTTGATCTTCCGGATGAAATATCGCGCTGGACACAGCTTTCGACCTACTCCACGTTTCTGGTGCGCAGCTTTACTGCCACTTTCCTTTTCCTGCTAGATGAAGTTTTCTTCGTGCTCAGATTCGAGATTCATTTCGATAGGTTGGCCAAGTATGCGACAAGTGGGCCAAGTATGCGAGAACGTATAAAAAAGAATGGGAGCAAGACCCCGCGCCAAAGGTGGGTTCTGGTGCTTTTACTTCTAGATGGTTTGCCCGTAACGTCATGGATGCAGATACTCATTCTGCTAATATCGAAACATGTTTGCCACGATGACATCAGTGCACCACGTCACATGAACTTCACCCACCGTGTTAGCTTAGCTTGTGAGGTGTCGTGCTGCTGGCTCGAGGACTTGGGCTTGATTCCCGGCCACGGAGGCCGCATTTCGATCAAGGCGAAATGCAGGAACACCCGTGTATTTAGGTGTACGTTAAAGAACCCGAGGTGGCCAAAATTAATCCGGAGTCGCCCACTGCATCGTGCTTCCCAATCATATCGTGGTTTTGGCATGTAAAACCCCAGCAATTATTATAGTTTTAGAATAGGGGCCTCAAACATATTGGGGCCCCAAAGAAATAGCGTCGAAGCCACTGCGTATGCGCAAGACGGAAACTGTGTTTGGGTTTTGCGTCGGGCACGCTATTCCATCCATTTAGTGGGAGCCCCAAAAGCTGCCCCAAAAGCTTTCGTCAGCAAACATGGCGGCGCCCATCGAAGCGACGGCTCTAACCTAGAACAGAACTGGACTCGATTCGTGCTGAAGTTCGTAAGCTAGAAGTGATGGCGGTTATCGCTTTCTCTCGACTAACATGTGTAATGAAGATTGATTCATTATACGCCGCTGATTCCGAATTCAATTGTCGGTTTCGTGGCTCGTAGGCCTATCACGGATTGACTTGGCTGGGTGATGGTGCGTAAAGTTGGTTACTTAAAACTAAGCGCAACAAGTTGCATGCTACTAATAGAATAAGTTCTAAATTGTAATTAAAAGCGAACACACGAAAGTCTAAATTACTTTTCTTATTATAAAATGGTATATTTTATTTTAATATTTATAACAGCTTTTCTTTGACGCCGTAGCGACTCTGCAAACGCAACACGCTATCGGCAAATGCAAAACGCCTATTCCAAAACTCTTGATTCCTGCATGCCCCAATGCTAACACCCGCAAAGCTCTTTGGGGCACCAAACATTAGGGGCCCCTATTCTAAAACTTTATTAGCCCTCAACATGGTTTGCTTTTTGACAGTAACCAGGTTTTCACAGCATTACCACTGTTATGAATTTGTTGTTTACCATTGCTCTTTGTGCGCCGTCGCGGCTTTTACCATTTCGAGCGAGTTAGTTGGGGACGTGCT
This sequence comes from Dermacentor silvarum, assembly GCF_013339745.2. Classification (NCBI taxonomy): domain Eukaryota; kingdom Metazoa; phylum Arthropoda; class Arachnida; order Ixodida; family Ixodidae; genus Dermacentor; species Dermacentor silvarum. Next base: position 168,189,082 of record NC_051154.1, read on the forward strand.
CCTCGCCGAAAACGACTGCGCGCTTCTTACACTAGTGTGCCGGTTTGCGCAGTAATCTTTTAAAGCTCCACTTACACCGATTCCGACAGTGAGTGACATCTGTTGCCTCTCCCTTTTCTTAACGCATGTTCTTGGCGTGCGAGAGACCTAAGATGGCGGCCAGGTTGCTGTAAATTGCCACTATATAGGTAGTGTGTGTCCCAGCTAATCCGGGCCAAGCTAATTAAGGAAAAGAGAAAACAAGATAGGACGATGCGACAAATAACGCGAGATATCATAGCGCGAAAGACTTGTTTTAGCTCATCAAAAAAGAAGCCGTGAGCACGTCGCACATCGCTGGACAGCTGAACTTCTACGCTGTAGGCAGAGATAACGTGAGAGATCGATAACGCTGAACGTTATTTTGTGTTCACGACAGCTAAAAAGCAGAGTTCCTAGTTAATATTACTGTAACTAAAATAATAACTTAGTACTATCTGTCATAAAATAAAAGCACTGATTTCGCCCTCTGCAGCGAGTCGCTGGAACTTAAGAGCTTCCGAGGCCAACCAAAAAGTGTTCTATGCAAGCATGATGTCGTTGTTGTTGATGTAAAGGGCCGACCGTCACGGCGGCACGGACATTTTGTTACGACGGGTTGTGCAAAAAAGGATTGCAGTAGTCGAATGTTAAAAGGTATACACAAATAAAATTGCAAATAGAAATGGCTATATTTGGCTACGAAATATTTTGCACTTTTTTTCTGTTTGGCTACATTTGGGCTACAACTTCTCTAGCTTTTGGCTATGCCGGCTCGTCGGACCTGGCAACACTGCACGATAATTCGAACAGCTTTCAAGGCGGCTCTGGGCGTGCCTAAATCTACCTCCACGGAGCGCATGCTAGCTTTGGGAGTACACAACACTTTCGACGAACTGAGGCAGGCCACTCTGATGCGACAGAGGGAGTGCCTCAGCTTCACAAAAACTGGTAGGGCAATATTGGCATGACTTAATACCCCAGCATACCCAATTTATCTCACCGAACAGGCCGTACCTCTCCCTCCTTCGGTGAGATCCAAAATTACAGTAGCTCCAATTCCCAAGAATACGCACCCCGAGTACAACAAGGAAAGGCGCAAAGCACCCACACAAAATATTCAATCGATGTACTCCAATAACGCTAGGTACAATACGTACTACACGGACGCAGCTGCGTATGCAGAGGCTACCGGGCAGCGCTACCAAAGGAGGTACGCCCTGGCAGTCGTGAACGCGATCAGCCAGCAGCAAATTACCGCGTCAACCACGGCGGGCTCCCCCACCTCGGCCGAAATGTTAGTAGTGGCGATCGCGATCGCTCACGCGGAGCGTTCGGAAAGGGACTCGGTCCTGGTCACTGACTCCCGGGAGACATGTTGCATGATTCTCAAGGGGCACGTGACTGCGGCTAGCCTCGCGATAATCCCCAAATCGTTGAACCACCGCCATCGCCTATACTCTGGTGCCCGGGACATGCAGGGGTACAGGGGAACGAACAGGCTAACGCGTTAGCTCGAGCGTCTGCTAATCGAGCGATGGCGTCCTCTTCGAACCCCAACGCCTCACACTATCCCTCACACAAATGCCATCAATTTAAATGTCAAAGACATCCTTGCTCATCAGCGCGGAGTCCGCAGAAAATACCTGCCGCCTCACCCACAACGTAGCGGGGAAGAGGCCGACGATTGGCGCAAAATACAGACCGGGATATTCCCCCATTTAAAACTGCTGAACGCCATGTATCCCACCCGCTATAGGGCCACATGCCCTTGGTGCGGTGGCATACCTACACTAATACATGTAACCTGGGAGTGTACTAAGCACCGTCATAGACCATCTAATAATATCACAATGGAGCAGTGGGAGGCACAGCTCGCCCGTTCCGACTTGGCGGGACAAAAGTCCTCAATTAGCCAGGTCAGGCAGGCGTCAGAGGCCAGTGGGGCCCTGGACTGAGGGGCTCCGACCACCGCTCCTTAAAATATTTACCAGCCAAATAAAGTTTATATATATATATATATATATATAATCGAGAGAGTTCTGTATGGTCCCATCGCTAGGTGGATAGGCGAGAACCAAATATTAAGTGATTCTCAAATAGGATTCAGGCCCGGCTGCTCAATTTGGTGTGCTCATGTTGACTTGGAAAGTCGATTTCAACTCGCTCGCCCCAACAACCAGTACGCGGCCTTAGTGGCATTAGACATTGCGAAGACGTATAACAGTGTCGATCACAGTACCTTAATCAACAGACTTGATTAAGGTACTGTGAGTCTCTGAGAAGTACTGTGAGAAGTGTGAGTCTCCCACAGTATATAATTGCATGGATTCAAAATTTCCTAAGCGGACGCACATTTTATTGCTATCAAAACTGTGTTTCTTCTCACAGTTACAAACAGACAAGGGGCGTTCCTCAAGGTGCAGTACTTTCCCCCGTATTATTTAATATTTTACTAAATCACATCCCGACACATCATGACGTACAGGTATACGTATACGCTGATGATATCGCATTTTCTCGGTATCAAATGATATACATAGCCTATATAAAATTTTGCAATCGTATTTGAATCAGATTGGAATTTGACTAAAAGGAATACAAATATCGCTAAATGTCAACAAAAGTGCGATCATTGTTTTTCCCTGAACTTTTCCTATCCGAATAACACTGTCGTATGGCCAGGAGATTATTCCGCAGGTGCAATCTTTAAAATATCTGGGAATGATTTACAGAATTTACAGAGAAAAGCTTAATTGGAAGACACACATAGAATACATCGCATCTAAAGGAGCATGCGCAGTTGGTTTATTACGAAGAGTCAGCAGCAATCATTTTGGAAAGCGCAGGGAGACCTTGCTGATGATTTATTGTATGTATGTCCGCCCCATTCTAGTGTTTGGATGTGTGTTATTTTCTAGAGGTCCTACTTATAAATTACGCCCTCTGCTTCTTTTAGAACGCGAATCACTACGTCTATGTCTCGGCCTTCCAAAACATGTAGCGAATAATATTCTTTATCATGAAACTCACCTGCCTTCTTTTCAAACTCGTTTTCGTATACGGACAGTCCAAACATTACTGAGCATATATGCTTCTCCCCAGAGACGCTCCTTCTATATGTTTTTTAGAGAACCAACTGCATTCTTTGAGAATCAATGGTCCAGACTGCATTGTCCCCAGGTAGTTTTTGTGCAGAAACTATTAAACTATTAGCGATTACAAATATCAATCCGTGAGGTGGCTTTTCAAAATTTACCTACTGAGACAGTAAGCGTTGAATTCGATGATATATTTCCTAATAACGCTAAACTCCTGCCTATTCGATACCTAAAAAGTTTGTTAGATGACCACCTCGAGAACCTCAAAATAAATGCAGTAATAGCCACAGATGCTTCTGTCAGTCAAGAGAAGGCAGGAGTGCGTATTTTTTCGGCATGATTAAATTGGTCTTCTCCCTTCGACTACCCGACTTTACGCGAATATTTCAGGCGGAGTTATTGGCGATCACCCTAGCTCTACGAAAACTTCCCACATCTATTACTTCAGCCGTAATCTTAACCGACTCCTTGTCTGTTTGCTCCGCTTTATCAGTGCCCAATTCATCTATCATTCTCCGAGAATTTCATTCATCCATCCCCCAACATTTACGCCTTATCCATCTGGTATGGGTGCCAGGGTACGTGGGGCTTGATTTAAACGAATCAGCAGACGCACTAGCAGCGGCATCTCTTAAAGTCCCGGTACTGAGGATCCTAAGACCTTCGGCATACGCCACTTCTGCGAGATTTAAAAAAATTTCCGTCCAAGAAGAACATGCCAAATCATGTGCACCGAATAACACCGAGTTTCAGCACCTTAGATTTCCTCGGCACAGCAGATGGTGTTCAGCAAGAAAATTTGAAGATTCATTCACTAGAATGCGTTGCCGAAAACCAAGGCTTAATTTCTATTCCCATAGGTCTGCTTTGGCACCTTCCCCTCAATGATTTTATTGCAATGAACCCGAAACTATGAATCATTTCTTTATAGAGTGTCGTAGGTTCACCATACATAGAAAACGACTTCTAGAAGGTCCCCTTCGCCAACTTGGATTGAACATTACGTTACCTATCATTCTATCTCTGGGGCGTCGGCACTAGGACACTGTAATAGGAACGTATGTGATGCCATATTTCATTTTGTAATGGAAACAAGGAGACTGCCATGCTAATTTTTTTTCACAAGACAACAAAAACATTTGCTTCAAATTTTAAAATTCTATAGCATGAAAATTAATATTACCGATTAGAATTTATTTATTATCTCATTCTTAAGTAAGAAAATAACATTTAAGTATCCATCATTTTTCTTCCCACTGCCGCCTGATTCATGGCCAATCCCCCGTAGTGGGTTGTGCTATTTCTATAGGTACCAAACCAAACCAAACCCAACCAAAAGCTTTTAACGGTGTCACAAAGCTTCTGTTTTAACAACGAAGCTGTTTAAGCCGGCCGTAATGTGTGCCGCCTGACACTGCGTTGCCTGGCAACTACCTCACGGAGCGTCGCGCGCTATGGTGCCCTCACCATAGCGCAGGCCGCACACTGGCGACGACTACAAAATCTGACTGCCCCATACTCCGTACAAGATGCCCGATGCCCTGACCAATTCCCCTCCTCATGCAAACTTTGCGTTAAACCAGGAGACTACCTACACACCCTCCTCACATGCCCCACCTTCCCTCATTCCCCATCCCAGACCATGGCGGAGTCTTACTGGGAGACTCTTTGGCCTGCACTTCCCCTCAAGACCAGCCGCGGATTATCTCCAGTGGTATGAGAAGGATTGCGATCCAAGGACTCTCCTTCGCTTTGTAAAGGTGCCTCCTCACAGTAAGGGAGCCCACAAGTGCCATGTAGGGGGCTTCGTCCCCACCGTCAATGGCAATAAATGTTTCTACCACCGCGCTACGCTCGAGAGAGAGAGAGAGAGAGAAAGAAAATGAGAGCGAGAGAGAGAGAGAAACAAATTGTAGCAGCACCAACGAGGCAACGCGCAGAGGTGCTGCCGACGCCATCCGCACTTCCCCGTTTCCCCGCATTAGCACTGAACGCTCGGGGTTCAGTGCAGCAGGCGCCTCTGGCGGCCGCTCGTCCGAGCTCCCATCAGCTGAGCGCTACTGCGCATGCGCCATGACGACATCCCGGCGTGTCGTCTGCTGCGCACCGCCCGTACACTGTGCATAGCTTTCGCCCCACTACCTCTACGTGTGCTCGGACTGCAAGTGCTTCGCGAGGCGTTCCCCGATGCCACGGACCACGAGGAAATGCTTATACACTTCGTATAACTTAGCATCACTTCGCATTACTTCGTATAACTTAGCATCACTTCGTATAGCCAGGACCAGCTAGGAACCGATCAGCTCCGCTGTGTCTTTGGCCTTGCGCCACTAGTGCAAGCTACGCCGATTTTTTTATTGCCCTTCATAATTTTTTAATCAAGACATTTTCGTTACAATGTGAAATCAGTTTACCGGACAGTCGCTCGCTGTTGGCGCAGTGATCCTGTCTAACGCCATGCTGTCGAGCAACCCCCTGGAGGGCACGTACGTGGCCATGGGAGGCTACGACCAGTGCCTGCGCACGCGTGTTTACCTGTCCGACGGTGAGCTGGATTTCAAGGGTCAGTACTGTTCGCTGTTCTACCAGCTGCCGCCAGCCTACTTCGAGGCATTCATCAAACGCTTCCACGAGATTGGAGAGCTGACTGTAAGTACTGTTTGTGGACATTCAATTACGCGACTCTTTATGACAGCCAATTTGGAATATATATGTAACCTAATAATACTATCAGCGTGATTGACAAGATTTTTATTCCATGACACTGACACTAAATCTTGACAGCTATGATAATGAAGTAGTGCCGGCGTGATGTCAGCTGAAGTTTGTACAAAACTCCTGCCGCAGCAAGCAACAGAAGGCGAATGGTGATGCCAGTACACGTCATGACTTTTGTGTGCATTGCGTATCTGTCCCTCTCGCTTTTCCTTCAACTACTGCAGAAATTGGTACCCATTTAAAGTTTAAAAAAATGCAGTTCCCTTTTCTAGCTGAAACGTTCTGATAACCCGAAAGAAGCAATCGTGCCTTGCCGGAGAGTTACCTTTAGTGATTACAGATACACTGCACGTTAGTCAAAGCGCTTTCTTTATTATGCTGGGCTGTCCTACTTTAGCATGTCCAAGTTTTCCTAATGACGGCCAGTGTAACTCAGTGAATGTGGCATCCCGCTGCTTAGAATCAGGTGGCATGTTCGACTTCCGGCCGCAGCGGCCTCACTCCAACAGCGGCGGAGTGCAAAACGCCATATGTCCTGTGCTTCGGGTACACGACAAGGAACTCCAGATGGTGAGAATTAATCCACAGCCCAACACTACAGAATCTCTCAGAGCCCTTCTGTTGTTCTGGAACTTTAAATCCACCCGCCGTGGTTGTTCAGTGGCTATGGTGTTGGGCAGCTGAGCACGAGGTCGCGGGATCGAATCCCGCCCACGGCGGCCGCATTTCGATGAGGGCGAAATGCGAAAATTAACACCCGTGCACTTAGATTTAGGTACACCAGGAGGTTCAAATTATGCCGGAGTCCCCCACTACGGCGTGCCTCATAATCAGATCGTGGTTTTGGCATGTAAAACCCCATAATTTAATTTTGAACTTTAAACCCCCTCTAATAATCAAGTTTTCCTGTTTGTATTCATCTAGATAATGCTTTGGCGGAATAAATCTCACATAACCCTATCACTGAAAATTATACAATATAGCGAAAGTCAACCACAGGAATTCTGACTTCGATAGTAGCAGCTCTGAAGCCATTCCAATATTACGAGTGACGTTTGACTGCAATGACTCGATCCTTCATCATCATCAGCCTATATTTATGTCCACTGCAGGACGAAGGCCTCTCCCTGCGATCTCCAATTACCCCTGTCTTGCGCTATCTGATTCCAACTTGGGCCTGCAAATTTCCTAACTTCATCACCCCACCTAGTTTTCCGGCATCCTCGACTGCGCTTCCATTCGCTTGGCACCCATTCGGTAACTCTAATGGTACACTGGTTATCTACGCTACGCATTACATGGCCTGCCCAGCTCCATTTTTTCCTCTTAATGTCAGATAGAATATCGGATATTCCCGTTTGCTCTCTGATCCACACCGCTCTTTTCCTGTCCCTTAGCGTTAGGCCTAACATTTTTCGTTCCATCGCAGTTTGTGCGGACTCGATCCATGTTTTCCTGCAGAACATACCTATGTGCCATGATGCTTACGACTAACTGTGCCATGATGCTTGCGATTCCAGTTCTGTTCTGTGAATGGTTCTCTTCAGATTGCCTTGAGGCAGAAAGCTCGATTTGTCAATTACCTTCGTTGTGCGGTTAGGTTGCCAGTTGAGTTTTAGACACAAACAGTGTTGTACTGTTTCAGCGCAGTAGTCGGTTTCAAGCGATCGCTTTCTTTTCAGGATACAGAGTCCAAACTTGGAAAAGTGCGCCCTTGAAAAAATAAGGAATCCTATTTCGCAAACATCCTCCGCTGTGCCAATTGTTCCACGCAAAAAGAAATTATATATATATATATATATATATATATATATATATATTAGTCGCCAGGGGAACAGCGCAAAAAAGAAACGAAAGACAAGAAGAGAGACACACACGCCAGCGCTGTGTGAGTCAGGTATACCTATATATATATATATATATATATATATATATATATATATATATATATATTAAAATTAAATTATGGGGTTTTACGTGCCAAAACCAGTTCTGATTATGAGGCACTATATATATATATATATATATATATATATATATATAGCACAATTGAGCAGCCTTTTTGGGAGCTGAGCAAAATAGTGGTAACACTGAAAAAAAAGAGGAACGATGAGGAATGCACCGTCAATAATTCAACTACGTTTATTCTCTTCATACATTGAAACATCAACCATAGGAACGCGTGTTCCGGGTAGTGTAAGGATACAGCAAATATCATGAGAGAGGTATACATTATCATCAGGGCTACCTAGAAAATAATTAATAATGTGCATCCAATTATCTGCCTCAGACCTGTGAGTGCGTAACCGTCTGATTTTTTATCTCACCACCACAGGGCCGGAAGGATCCTCTGATAGCAACGTCGGCCGATGATTTCCAGAGTGTCGACACGAGAGGCGCCCTCTGCACGCCCTCAACGTGCACTGAAGAAGACATGACTTTCATGATCCGATCCAGTAAGGCGCGCTCACTAAAATCGACGTGGCCTGCGCTGTTCTTTCGCTGCGCGAAGCGTTAACCAAATGCGTGTCCTTTGAGTACGATTCCTTGTGAGAGACGCCAGAAAGAAAAATCGAACACAAGAACAGAATAAATAAAGTAAAAACTGATGGAATGGACACTCTACGCGTCAGGCTTATGAGCTACAGCGTTCTGGGTGGATCTCTAGTCGTCTGCGTCAGCATATCTTGAGACAATGCATTTCATTTCGTGAACGGAAAACGCTACGATTCATGATGTCACGTTCATTTAAATCAGCAGTCGCTGGCCGCATTTTGCTTGTTTAGGCCCGAGTCGCCTACAACACTAGGCGTTACATCTTGGTCATTAGCTTTATCCACCTGAGTTGCCTGAGCCTTGGCCAATCCCCCATTGTGGGTATGAGCCATAAGTTTAGAGGAAGACGAAACAAGGACAAAACATTTACACAGGACTGGTCTGACGATATCGCCCCTGTGTCAATACTGCCAAGAAACAGAATCCCTGGATTACTATTTTTGTCATGTCACCGGTATAAATTAATAAGAAAAAGACTAGGGTTAACCATAACATCAGAAATAATACTAACCTTCGGTGCGTCATTTCTGGGTTTTAGCCACTGGGCAATATTTGATGCCATTTGTGGATGCATACACTCAGCTTAACGAATTAGTTTTTGAATTTTTTTGTTTTGTTTTTAATCGAATAGGTAATATTTCAAAATATTAAGTAACAGTTCAGACACACAATTCTTGGTCAAACCCCTAGTGTGGGTGCTAGCCATAGTATGAGGCCATCATCATCATCATCAAACATGCTAGGCAGGAAACATCATCATCAGATCACTTTCTCTTTTCTTTAACATATCTTGTAGATAGTTATTCTCTACGCCGCATTTTTGTCGAGGTACTGGTAACCCTGCCGCCGCCAGGCTAACCAGGCCAGAAACTTCGCAGCGATTGCCGCCTTGCTCCTCTCATGTTCGCGCACGAAGAGTCCCTGGCTCCGTCATCCTGTCACATGCCCTGGAACCACGAACATTTTCCAGAACTGGTGGTGTGGACGTGGAGGGCTGGATTGCAATGTGTGAACATGTAAGCGGTCACAGCAGGTGGGACGCTATGTTCATGCTGGCAAATGTAATATTCTATCTCTGAAGGACGGCTCATGTTTGGTTTGACACTCATGAAGATGACTTAACGAGCTGGGAGACTTGCAAGCCGAAACTCTTCGACCTGTTCCAGAAGCCCGTTGGACGGCGGCTAAACAAGATCTTGCGTCTCGTGTTTAAGATCGCTGGAGCCTTATATAGCATATATACAGGACGTGCTGGCTCTTCGCAGGAAATCCGACGATAAGATGGCGAAAATTGAGAATGTCGAGCACATACTCAAGAGCATTGTAAACAACGTTTTCAGTTACTTGGTTTTTCAAAATTATGCTACGGTTTCATGAATTTTGACAGAATGTCGACGTTTCAAGCAAGCCAAGAACCGTCACATAACACATCAGTTCAGCATGCTGCCGTTTACTGCTGTGATATCGTCATGCGTGAACCCGCTGTTGCCACATGAACAGCCACCAGCAAAAAGCTTGGCGTGCCTCATTCACTGTGAATGGAAAGCGATGTCATCAGCTACTCTTCTGCAGGATGTTCATGCCGCCAACTTAACCTCCGTTTCAAGTCGTCGTCCGCCAGAAGTTCGAAAGCCCGGGCCTTCCATCTGTCTGCTCCGTGCGCGCTCACAACGCCGTGCCAGGTCCCATCTTACTGCATTGCACAGACCCAAGAATTCTCGCCGCGCTGCTGAAACCCGGCTGACGGGTTAACTGATGACCGACCAATCTGCTTTATCTTCTCCCGTATATTGGACATGTCGAGTGCCATTGGGCAATATCCACGCATGCAGTACGCTCTCAAGGCTTTGGCGAACAGCATACAAAAACTGTCTGTACTCCATCTCACAAGCTGTTTGCCGCACTGTGGAAGGTACGAGGCGTACACAGGCAATATCCCTGCGCAGCGGTGTGTATAGTACGGGACGTAACTGGCTGATTATTGGATACACTAGAGAGTTTTATTTTTGCTCGCTGCACGATACGGTATAGCGATACGGGACATGCTATGGTCTTTGCGTATGTACATCGTGTAGCGAGAATTACTATGGCAGATACCGCCGGTAACCGTAATAGCCACTTGGCAGCACCCACACAGCGCCGACCACCCACTTCGATCCGAATTCGCGCTTGTTACTGGGTCTCCACCCTGTCAACAAGAAACAAGTGGCAAAATCTGTCATCGCAAAGTCTCCTCTCAAGCTGAGGTCAAAGTATTAGGTATGTTTTGTCGTAACTATTGAGCTCGGCTGTTTGTTTTCATGCTGCTAGGACTACAGACACGGTGCCGAGCCTTAAAACTGGTTTGATCTCTAGTTCGCAGATGGCGCCACAACATTAGCACTGGTAATGCATTGACGATGCGGAACGCTATATAGGCCTTATTGTTCACTGCATAATTAATTTACTAGCCCGCTCTAGCATGGTACTGGATGACGGTAGCGAGCAAACGCCAAGTATAGACGCCGAGCAGACGCTATGCCGCAGGTGAACATTTATGAGGGCGTTCGTCCTTAGTACTTCCTAAGGAGGCTGCAAAGTAACTGCAGGGAAAGCGTACAGGTAATTCGAAGCCCTGCTGTCGCATGCATGTAAACGCAGCTTGTGGTTATAGCGTCTAAACATGTCTTTGCGTCAATCCACCAACCATGGGGCATGTAACAGGATGGCAAGCAGACGTTGAGCAGACGACGCGGTGCGGATGTGCACATCTCGAGGGGCATTCGGCCTTCCTATTGGCTAAGAGTTTGTGTAGCTTCCACAGTGCTGCAAACAGCTTGTGAGATGGAATATATATACAAACGCATAAGCAGCGCTCAAATCGTTGTCGATACCCGTCCCTAGCCACCTGATAAATTGCGCTCCTGTTCTTTGTTCGCCCGATCAGGATCATATGGCTGATTTCTTGTCGTCAGTATTTGGCTTGCAGCCAAATACTGACGACATACAAGCATGCTGAAGTGCAAGTAATTCTATGCTCCCATCTAGACGTAATGGCTGACTCGCGTTCCCGATGTTTTATGCTAGATACCTCAATACGGTGTTGTTAAGGGAGTAACAGACTTGATATAGCACGTTACACTCCCATGCTAATTATAACTTGCAGCCAGTTCTTTCTCACGGTATTTTCTTTTTTTTTCAGTATTGACCCTGTATGGTGGAAACGCCACAGTGATGTATTGCCGGACAGACGACCCAAAAACGCTGAGCACAGTCCATATCATTTGCCTGTAGGTGTCGATCGCTTCGTTATGCTATTTTCGTGCGTATATTTTTGCTTAATACGTGCACATATAGACAATGCTATGGTATAATGGAGTGCCAAAACACTGCAGGATTAGTCTGCAAGATTGAATTCACAATATATTGACAATGCAATCGCATTTTACATTGTTTTCAGTACAGATAATATGCACGATGCGGGCAATTGTAAATATAAGATATGAAAGACAGCTTCTGCACTCAGCATTATTTTTCACTAACGTTTGACAATTTGTGGGGTTATTCGGACTCATCGCAGTGAGAGTTTGTAACGTTAAGCCGTCACTGCCTTTGGAACCAACACAAAGTACTGCTTAGGGGAACGGCACATCAACAAACGCACTCCTTACTGAAGCCGTCCAAAAAGGAATGTTGCGTGCCGTTAAATGAGCCGATCCAATGGCATACACATGTCCACATTGTTACATAATATAGACAGTTTTGCAAAAATGTGCTCCCGACTGAATGTTTTATATGCGGTCATACGCACACAATTATGCTCAGTTTGCATGGTATACACGGATTACTCATAAGCTTACTAGATAAAGAGATTCCCAGTTCTTGTCAAGCGTTGCTACACTGTCGGCACGGTGCCGTCGCAGTTCAGCTAAAGCTACTTTTCCGCATTCATGTCAACACTTCGAATATTCGCGCAATCCATTTCTTTGATATTTCCTCGAGTGTGCCACCTCTCCTCATAATGTTTTCTCTACACCTTTCAGATCAATCCTTGGCTTTCTACTACTGCTAGTTGTTGTCGGCACAGGGACTGAGCTCTTAATTATGAAAAGATGCCCCAAAAAGAAGCCTCCTGCTGGTAAGTGTTTTTTTTTTCATTGTTTCCTTTTTTTTTTTCAGGGGTGCACAATTCCTCGTGCACAATTTTCATTGCATGCTAAAAGGAGTATGCATTTGTTGTTCTTTCGTCTTTTTCTCTCGCTCTCTTTTGTATGTGCTAATAATATTAAGTGTCCTATGTATTATTATTTCATTTTATATCATTTATTTGTGTAAGCCAATCTACATACTACCAATGAGTAAAAATGGAGTAGCTGTAGGCAAACTCCTTCCAACATCTCCAGCTGGACACCCCTTAACCCTACATATTTAAAACATGCCTTTTCTTTGGAAGCAGTCCTCCCAAATTTAGCAAATACTAATGAAAACTGCATTAATCGTGCACCGTTGAATGTTGCATTGTAATTTATTCAAATTTTTTCACAATAACCACGGTAATTTAAAGCAGAAAGTGAGACATTGAAGTTTTTTGGAATGACGTGGGGAACACCATAGACGTTGTTTGTTGCTTATTAAGGGACAAAAGCCTGGAAAATATGCTATCGAAGAGCCGGAGAGTCCAGTAAAATTTCACCTGACATTGTTTCCTCTCTAGCGTGACATGATTCTTCCGAAACAACAGAACAGCTTGTACGTCCACGGTTCCTCACAATGCACAAGAGATGTGGGGGTATAAAAACATATAGTGGATATAAATTAGTCTATAGAATGAAAAGATCGAGGGATTGCAGGCGGGTATACACCTCTGATGTTTAGCCGACGCTGTGAGTTCATGTAAGTTCGTGTGTAGCGTTGTCAATATTTCCACTGATTATGAACGTACGCCTTTTTAAAGCCACACTGAAAGCAATATAAATGACCAACTAAGACCACACTGACATATAGTACGGTTTCCTTTATGTTATCTGTAAATTAAAGACAAAACATTCACGTCTAATCAGCAACCAGCTAAAAATACGTAGCCAACTTCCCTCATTCCACACTGAAAGAATATTCACATCAGCTACACTTTTCCCGATGTGGAGGCTAATGTTTATAAATTACGTAATAAAACCTCATAAATTACTTAACTTGACAAGAGGAAACTGCCAAAAGCCGATTGCTACTTGATAACCTTGATTTCGCTCTGCCTCTTGTTCTTCATGTTTCTAACAGGTGGGCCTCTGAGATTCATCTTGTCCTTCTCAGCCATAACGAACACGTGGTACCTGCTACGGACGGATATAAAGCCAGAGCGCAAGCCACTCGGATTCATGGCTGGCCTGAAGGTCATTATGGCATTCTGGGTTGTATTGGGCCACACCTACATACTTGTACCGACTGGATTCTTCCGTGAGTGAAGTCTTACGATCATAAAAAAGAGAAGGGTAGTCAATCTCTCCCCTTACACGCTGATACGCAAAAATGCCGGGAGCCGGCAGTCCATTTTAAAACAGAGCTATGTTTACGGCTGTCAGTTTCACATAAGACGGTGCTATTTTCTTTTACAGATAATTTCTTTTACGTGACATCTCTGAAGCTAATGGATCGCTCCTTTTCCACCCGATATTGGGTAGATGTATGTCTTATTCAAAAGTAAAAGTATAATACGTAGTTAAAATGTCATGTTAAACTGTTAGAAACTGCGAATTGTTGAACTTGATGGCATGTATTTACTTGAGAAGTTCGCAGGAGCTACTAATCTTATAAGCTTCTCCTGGCAAGCATAGCGATGAGAAGTCGTGCAGCCTTAGCTTGGCGCTAAACATTTTACAAGTGGCACTTGTATTGGTCCGAAGAAGCCTACTTGATGAACACGAGTGCCTTTGTTGGAACATTGTAACCCACCTGAGGCTCCACTTTTGTACTGCTCTACAGTTCATACAAGTTTCCGTGCTCCAGTTTCCTTCCATGCTCCAGTTTCTTCCCATGTCTCTCCTCACAGTAGTCTTCTTTTCAAAATCTACCTTTATTGCGGAGGCACTGAATGAACCTAGTTATGCAGTGCCAGCGCCCTGCCTTTCCAGCCGTCGATCTTACATGAACAAGCGATATACTAATTTTGTTAGGCACACTCAAGTCACGTTAATTTCTAGGCAGCTTAGTAAATAAATTGCAAAACAGGCCAACCTGCGCGTCAACTAAATTGACACAGGTCCTTCTGAAGTGCTTGAGGCGGTTGATTTCGGGTATAAATGGTATGCACAGTAGCTTCTAAAAGTTGTTGCCCAAACCATGTGCTCGCTTTCGTTTATATATGTATTTTGACATGGATAAAATGCGTTCTCTACAATGCGTTTTCAACACGCAGAAACGACTTCCTATTCAATGTCACTTTATTATAATAAATTCTAGCGTCATGCTGTCTCCGTCGACGCGCAATCGCAGTACTTGAGTTTTTTACTGCATTTTTCTCAGGTTTTCTTCAAGCGTATTCTACCTAATACGAAGCCCAGTGACTAAGCCCCCCCCCCCCCCCCCCCCCCGTTTTGTCTATTTTTTTGCTTTTTACTAGGGCGTTTAAAAATGGGAGAGCCAAAGTTAGCGGCCAATATATCGGCCAGGCGGCCTATCTCATTTTATTGAAATAAAGAAAGCAGCCCTACGAAGGTTACGCTGACACGCCACGATTGCTTCGACTTTAATCATTTGCCAATTTATTTCACCATGATTTGCTTCGTCTGTTACTTTAATTATCACATGCATATGGCTGGGAACAGATAAGAAGGAGAAACATAAGACCCTCTCGGTAACATTGAAACCGCCCTACGTGAGTAAGGATCATCGTAAGTGTCGTAGTAATTACTGACATGTCACGTTAGTTTGTTGGTGTCCAGGCGTTGCGCTGCTTAAGTCCACGCAGAAATATTTAGGTCGAAAAGAAAGTCCCCGTCATCCGGAGTAGCCGAAAAGGTGGTCGAGACCTTTAGCTGGGTGCAGCGAAAGAATAAATTATATCCGCAAAATCCGTCAAATACGTTGAATCCGCAATGTACGTTAAAGAAAGGAAGAATTATAGGCCAAATAGCTTGCTTTCGGTATTGTATAAGATATTTACCAAGATAAATTCCAATAGAATCAGGACAGCACTTGACTTCAATCATCCTAGAGAACAGGCTGGCTTCAGGAAGGGATATTCTGCAATGAATCACGTCCATGTCACCGATCGGGTAATTGAGAAATCTGCGGAGTACAATCAACCTCTCTGTATCACTTTCATAGATTACGAAAATGCATTTGAGTCTGTAGAAATACCAGCAGTTATAGAGGCAATGCGTAATGAAGGAGCACAGGGGGCATACGTGAATATCTTCGGAAATATCTATACAGATTCCACAGCTACCTTACTTCTCCACAAGAAAAGTAGAAAATTACCCATCAAGAAAGGGGTCAGGCAAGGAGACACAATTTCTCCGATGCTATTCACTGCATCCTTAGAACAAGTATTCAAGCTATTCAACTGGGAAGGCTTGGGAGTGAGGATCCACGGAGAATATCTCAGCAACCTTCGATTTGCAAATAACATTGTCCGTTTCAGTAACAATGGAAATGAATTTCAACAAATGATTGAGGACCTTAACCGAGAAAGTGTCCGTGGGGTTGAAGATTAATATGCAGAAGACGGAGGTAATGTTCAATAGCCTGGCAAGGGAACAAGAATTCAGGGTTGCCAGTCAGCCTCTAGATTTTGTGAAGGAGTTACGTTTATCAGGGCCAATTACTCACAAGGAGCCCTGATCACGAGAAGGAAATATACAGAATAAAATGGGTTGGAGTGCATACGGCAGGCATTACCAAATCATGACTGCGAGCTTACCACCGTAATTGAAAAGAAAAGTGTACAATAATTACATTCTACAGGTGCTAACATATGTGGCACAAATTTGGAGGTTGACAAAAAAGCTCAAGAACAAATTAAGGACCGCGCAAAGAGCGATGGAACGAAAAATGTTATCCCTTACTTAAGAGACAGGAAGTTAGCCGTGTTGATCAGAGAGCAATCAGGAGATAGCCCAAGTTCTAGTTGACATTAAGGGGGAGAGAGTTGGGCAGGCTATATAATGCGTAGGGCAGATAACCGATGAACCATTAGAGTTACAGAATTTGTGCCAAGGGAAGGAAAGCGCAGTCGAGGACGGCAGAAAATTCGGTTAGGTGATGAAATTAGGAAATTTTCAGACGCAAGTTGGAATCAGCTAGCGCAAGAGAGGGATAATTGGCCTTCGTCCTGCAGTTGACATAAATATAGGCTAATGATGATTGATGATATCCGCAAAAAAGCCGGCAGATCCCACGCCCTGTGGGAATCGATGTTATGCGAAGCAGTGAGCGGACGCATACAAAGTTAACGAAACGACCACGAGAGCACCAAGACGTAGGTGGCTGTTTTATGACCTACATGACACGCGTGCCATCACATTCATGTCATGACCTATCATTTATGTCAGAAGCCATTTCAGCGGTTTTTGAGTGTTAATCTTTTTCGCTGAGTCATTGCCATTTTTGCTCAGTCATGCTCATGACTAAACTTCTACCAACATCCTTTAGTGTTTCCTTCACCTAGAACCCATGTCCGAACCCATTCAAGTTACATACCAAGTTAACGAAACGACCATGAGAGCACCAAGACGTAGGCGGTTGTTTCATGACCTACATGACACACATGTCATGATATTCACGTCATGGCCTATCATTTATGTTTGTCATACACTCTTGTCATACTATTCTAATTTGGTACCTACCAAGTTAACGAAACGACCATGAGAGTCAAAGTGACAAATGTTCGCCAAGAAATGCTTGGCATTTAAAAAGTGTGCTGCACTAGTATTGAGCACAGCCTTGTTAGCTCTGTCACCGACGAGCCACGACACCGCAATGGACACGAATCATACCTTAGTGCAAGTTCTCGTATGTCCTTGCCAGACGCTATCTGCATCTTCATTCACCCTGAGCAAAGATTATGTCCCGCTGACAGTACCACACATACGCTGGCGCTGCCTTTGTTTAAAGTTATTCCGAGTTCGCTCGTGAGGCACCAGCGAAGGTGTCAACGCAGTGATTTACTGATTTCCCAGAGATTAGTTCTAATGAGACGCTGTAATATTTTGTAGCACATGATGAGATTTCTGAGTCTTTTAATAATTTTGGGTGTCCCTCTGGTTCCATCACTTGCATTCTTCATTTTAGTGTCACGAGTTTGCCATATATAGTATAGGGGGTGATGAGTTTTAAGTTTACTGAACTTTTTAAATATTGCATGTTGCTGATAACATACTAATTCTAGTCCTTGAGCTGGATTTTCACAGACGGACACTACTTGCACAAGAAGTCGAAGGAAATATTCAACTAATAAACTTCCTAATTAATTACTTTAAGGCACTTATTGCTATTTATGAATTGTAGCCGGAGGCTTAGCAAGGCGTATCCCCTTGGAATGAATATCCAGAACGACACCAGTTTGGAGATATGCACCATCAGACTTCCCGTCAATATGCGCTGTTGTTCATTTACTTTTTTAACAAAGCGGTCTTCTATGTATTGAGTTCATTTACCGCAGTACTCCCGGCATGTACAGCATGGAGAAATATGTCTAATTCATTTGGCTCTTCATGGGTGCTATTTTCAGATTCTGTTTACACCATGGAGTACATGACATGGAATGTCACGTTTCAGTTTAT
The DNA here is from genome assembly GCF_013339745.2 of Dermacentor silvarum. Classification (NCBI taxonomy): domain Eukaryota; kingdom Metazoa; phylum Arthropoda; class Arachnida; order Ixodida; family Ixodidae; genus Dermacentor; species Dermacentor silvarum. Next base: position 168,207,230 of record NC_051154.1, read on the forward strand.
CATCAATGCTTTCCTGAGCGTCACAACGTTTTTCTTCATTAGGTAAGGAATATGGATGTTATGTGTATTATAAAACGGGCGTTCAAAACAAATAGGCAGCAGCTACACTGAACTTACCAACATGACTTTCTTTTCTAGCGGTTTTCTACTTTCGTACCTGGTAACGGAGTCTCGGGCAACTGTCCTAAAGAATAACTTGCTGATGGTTTACATAAGCCGAGGAGTTCGCCGTTACATCAGGTAGAGTGTCTTGCTTTATACGGGGCGTTTGAAGATTAGGGGATGAAAATGTTATTCAATTTTTGTAAGAAACAAATTTTATCATTATGAAGACTTTCCTTTTTTTAAAACCTGTTTTTTACGAGCTATCCTATAGTGGCGTCCAATTGGGGCCACGATTGACTTGCTCGATATAGCCTCGTTGTAGCCAAAACACTACCAAACTGACCTGAGAATTGAGGCTAAAAAATGAACCTGAAAGAAACAACTTGACCTAAATACGAAAGTTATGGACAAGGTGATGAACGAAGCGTACATATATGTCCGCTGAGAGAACAAAACTTGAAACTAAGGGACCGGGGACCGAATTCACCAAGCTTGTTGTTCGCAAGCGCTCTTTGTCATTGTCCGGCCGCCGTCTCTGATAATGTGTCCAGTATCTGGATTGGTTGGAAATTTCTCTTATGAACAATACAAGCGTGAATGCACTTTGTGAATGCCGGGCATAGATTATGGACAATTCACTCTGGGTTTTCTGCGACGCAGAAAACCCATAGGGTCTATAGGCTGTGATTCAATCACGTTGATTTCCACCATCTCGGTAGCGTTCGAGCAGCTTTCCGGGCTGAAGAAAGGGCGAGGCCACTCCACAAGGGTTTTTGTTTCCGCAAGCGGTCGGTCACCCAGTAAGCTCGACGCCATCCAAAGAGTGTGGTGATGGCCATCGTGCGGGAGGCGTCAAACGAAGTAGTAAATATTGGTTTCAATTGAACAGTAGCTATGAACAGGGGAGTGGCCTTTCTCGCCGGCACCCCTTTACGGTCCGATGAGTTGACGGCATTTTGTATCTTGCAGCGAGATTACAGAATACTGGGGGACTTGTAAACCAGCACGCGCACACAAGCAGGTACTTAGAAGCGCCGCTATGCAATGAGCAACGCCGGTGTTCTGCTGTTCGGCTAGCTGCGGCGAAAGCCAGCGCCGCTTGAACTTTCTTTAAATCACGATAAGCATTGAAAATAGCGCAAATGCACATAAAATATAACTAATGCTTTCTTAAACAAACTGTGCGGTGCACCTCGTAATAGGTCACTTACGCAGTCCAGTTCGCGATCACGCGGGCGGATTCAACGTTATTACCAAAGTCTTACATTAGAGTATGGCGGCATGCAGTTTCATGTGGCTTCGTGTCGATTTGAAAGCGTAATTCATCTTTAAACCGCTAATACTCTGTTCTCTTCTATCATTATTCTGCGCATTTTTTTAATTTACACAATAATGTTATGACACGCTTTGGTGAGTTGTCAGTCCCTTGAAAGGGCCGTAGCGGAGTTCCGGCGCTAGAATCGTGTAACTAGACCTGCTGGATATAAATTGCGTTGAAAGGTACATACTAATTTGAAAACCTAGATCATTGTGCCAATTTTTTGTTTTTGAAATGATGGAAAATACTCTAGACGCTCATCAAATAAGCTGCGGTGCAGGCTAACCATCCCAACGCTGGTGGTGCTGGTCATAGGACTGCTGCTACCTCTCACGGGATCGGGGCCCGCAGACGTGGACGCCTACAACCAGCACATCAAGAGCTGCTACCAAAACTGGTGGAGGTTGATTGTACAAGCACAGAACTTTGTCGAGGAGGGCCAACTGGTATGCAGTGGTCTTATAACCGCTTTCTTATGTTGCTTGTTGTCACCATACAATAAAAAAACAGTGCATCGTTGGTCTGTTCTGGTGGCCAAATGAGGGCATGAAGGGTTGAAGTGTGTGTAGTAGGTCTATGACATTTTTGTGTGTATAATTCAGTACATGTCTCATTTATCTACGTATATTTGTTCCGATTTGCTTCCCAAGTGTAGCCTCTTGCAGCTGTCTAGTAAATATATTGGGCTGTACCATGCATTCGGGTACACGTTAAAGAACCCCAGGTGGTCAAAATTAATCCGGAGTCCCCCACTACGGCGAGCCTCATAACCATATCATGGTAATTTTTTTTTCTGGCTTCGCGATACGTCGGAAAAGATCCTGCAAGCAGTGAAAAGAAATAAGATACCAAATAAACACACGCATGCCGCTCTGTGTGATGCTGGTACTGCAGCAGTGAGTTATCATTTATTGTCCTTTGTCCAACGGGTATATTCTTCTAAAACAATAGACTTGAGTTTGACATCCCCGAGGATCTTTTGCCTAATGTCCTGAGTACCAAGGCGCAGTCACAGTAGGTGATGAATGTCCACCGTTCGCATAATAAAATTCAATTATTCCTTAAAAGCATGCGAAAGGAGACAAAAGGGAATATACCTCAGAAAGCGGGGCTTCTTTGCCGACAGGGCTCTGGTCCAAGCTGCAAGACATCCGGTTCATTCTGCGAAAAACAAACGTCAACTATCGTCTTTTGGCGAGAGTTCTGATTTGCTGATTTCGTTTGCAAGCGCAGCGCTACATTTCACTCTGAAAATCTAATTCCGCCTAATCTCGTGTACCTTCCGAAACGTGCCTTGGAGACTGCGTGCCACAGGCTTTTCCGTCAATTACAAGCGCGTTGTGATTCCGGAAAAAACTGTAAAGCCAGACTTGTATCAGGCATCCTGCACTGACCGTAACAGTCCCCACTAATATGCCTAATTCACATTAACAGCGACTTAAGTTCCAACACCTTCCGGTGTTTCATCTATGAGAACAGCTAGGCATATCCGCTATTTTCAGCGATAACTGGCCAGGTTGCTGCGGAACACAAGCCAATGATTTTCTGATAATTTAATGGCTTTGTTCACGGGGGCTACTGTTACGAGCAAAGAAATTTTGTGCGTTCTTGAAAAATCTGCTTGAAGCTGTGACTGTCATTTATGCTCCTCCTGTCATTTATACACCATGGAATAGTAATTTGGAAGCTCATAAAAACACGGACACGAGAAGAAACGAAGGCGAAGACAAGCGCTTGTCTTCGTTTCTTCTCGTGTCCGTGTTTTTATGCGCTTCCAAATTACCATTCCGTGATGACAGACCAACAAGCCCACATCGCCACTCTCGTCGATTCCTACATACACCTTCTACGTATACACTACACCACAGCCAGTTACTTTCCAGCATTTGTGCGAGAGCAGCGATTTCTGTTCCACATCGTTATCACTTTTCTCTTTCGGAGCCATTTCACGCAGTATGCGTGTTAGCAGCTGCTCTTTGCGGATCGCATTTATTCTTTCATGTCGCGAAGGCAGGAAATATAAAGCAAAATGACTCCTTTTTTGAGTGTCATTGCCTCGTATGACAAGCTAACGCAATTTTATTCTTCTCAGACGTTTCTCTCTGTCATTTCCAGTGCTTCCAACATTTGTGGTATATCAGCACGGACCTGCAGATATTCATGTTCATTGCTTTCCCGCTGACTCTCCTCCTCCTCAAGTAAGTGAGAAAAAAATTAAGTCAGAAAAAAAAGAAACAACCGAAGCTAAATCTCTGAAATAACCAGTGGCGTAATATGCTTCGGAAGAATACCCGATATATCTTGAATTACACGTCGAAAAGTCGTCGTAAGCAATACAGCGTGCTCCGCCACTCCGACAACCTGGTTACATAAAGCGCTTTCCCCCTTTTCTTCTACTCACCTGTTCTACAAAAGCAATGGCACAATTATGGATCCGCAATCGTAGGCGTCACAGTGAACAAACACGCTGACGCTAAGCTCAAGTATTGTAGTGTTAGCGTGGTGGTAAAGGGAAAGATAATATTCTGGCGGTAAAATTGTCGCGCGCATGATAAAACTGAAATATATCCAATAGAAGACTATAAGAGTAGGTCCTAAGCAGTCTGGCCTGAGGTCAAAGCAGGATGAAGTGAGACCTTATAAGCAGCACGCATCCAGTGACATCATATGCAGTTTACACACCGTGAATGACTTTATAGCAGTCGTACCTGAGGTTGTATTCCAAAGCGCCTGGGAAATGTCATCTAGTTCGACTGGTTACGACGGCTGTGTCGCGTAATGACGCACTTCGCAGCAAGCCTCACACCCACTAACCTAACTCTATATGCTCGCATTAAAACACTTAACTGATTCAATAGTTTACACGTCATGCATAATTCTTAGGCACACAACACCCTAAAAAGCCCGAGCAATGTTTGGGCTACGTGTCTGCAGTTTAATGGCGCTGCGTGCACTGCATAATTATTATTTGTGTTCATGCTGCTGCGGCAAGACAAACTGGGTTTTCTGAATACGCTGCTAGAGGTAATCTGCCAGCGAGCACTGCATATGAACATAATGAGCCTGTATATGAACAAAATGAGCAAGGTGCAATGCGGCCCGGCCAGTTTGAGCATGAGCATCGACCGCATTACCTTCGGCTACCATAACTTTCGCTGTAACGAAACTACTTTGTTAACCTACCGAAAGCACTAGCTACCTGTGACAGTTGGCGAAGCACAACAGGACGTCAGGACTGAAACATATACGACCAGTACGAATAGTAAGAACTGTTTGGCTGGACTCGCTCATATTGTCGTATTTAATCTCATTAGCAAAGCGCCTTTACATTTACATCTTTTTTTTACGTTTATGAACATTCCTGCTAACCCTTAGTAAAAAACATTCTAATAATGTCTATATTATTGCCTACTTAAAAAGCGTATATCAGCACTGGTAACGAAATCTCAGGCCTGACTAGCAACAGCCGCTATTTAACGCTATTAGGAGGTTCAGGATAAATTCCTGACAAATTGCCAATGGTATTGGTAATTTACGTTAACAGGATAACGCCGCATGATGACTTGTGGAACTGAAGAAGGCGCAGATAAGAAAAATTTATATTGTGTGAGAGTTAAAGAAAGTATCGTCTACATTGTATGTTAGCTGGGGCATTTAGTATTCGGAGAAATAGGAAATGGCCTTCAAGATAGCGTTTTACGAGTCGAACTACGCATGGCGACGAGGTGAAGCTGCATCAACAAGGCATGGAGCTCGATCATGTGAACACCTGTGATTAGTAGGTTTTCACGTAAATGGATTGGCGCCGTCCTTTCTTTGGGACCACCTATTTGATGGCACATGATGAAGTAGATCTGGTATGGCAAACTGTCTGCTGCCTTTGTTTAATTCATGAGAAAGGCTCTTACGTCTTCCCCAGTAATCAAATGCCACTCCAATAGTGCGACGAAGCATACATACGTACTTCTCCGCTATGAGCTAAAAGCCTACAGCGCGCAAAAGATGGTTCCCATTAGCAGTGAATTAACCGAGATCAAGCACACAGGTAAACTGACCATGCTCATACCTGGCGACCTACTGACACGCACAACGATGTCTTATCGATGAGTCACGCTTCCGCTGTAATTACACATTGCTCCTTACTCGACAATCGCTTACAAATGCCATCTCTTCTGTATAAATTAGATACCCGAAGACATCCCACGTGATCGGCGGAATCCTGGCTGTGGCCTTCTGCATCCTGACCTGTTTCCAAACACATTCGTGGAACCTATTTTATGCTTTGACCGGTGGATCAAATGATATGAGGTAAGTGAAATAAAAATGCTCAGATCTGCTTCAAAATGCTTTGCTGTGTGAGTCGTTGAACTAAACAGTCGAAAGCTGAGAATTCAAATATAGGCAGCAGACAGAACAAGGAATCGTTAAAGGAAAACCGTCTACATGTCTTTACTAAAACGGTGTAAAAGTAGACGACACGATAATAAATACCTGTTACATGACACGTATGCTACCACAGCACGAACAACTTGGGCATTCCCGCGAAAGGCAGAGAGTGCAAAACCGCCCCTGGAAAGGTGCTGCGCACCAAGAAAACGTGGGAGACAAAAGAAAGAAGGTGGGCGGCGCGGGGTAAAAATGGAGGTGGGCCCTTGTATCCGGCATGGGAGAGGGCAGGAGCGAAATGCCACTAGCGGCTGGAAAGAGCCTCCGCCGAGCCCAACATTTCATTCGCTTCTAAGTTAATATACCCAACCGTTTCGTTTTTTTTTTAGAAATTCTCGCAGTAGAACGTTCCCTGTACGGCGCTGTACAACTTCTGGTGTATAACGAAATTTCCCGACGATGCCTGGTGAGTTACTGGGTTGCGCATTTAGCAGCACAGAGACAACTAATGTGTATATAACTATTATCGGCTCAGAATAATGATAAGCTCATTGCGCCGTGGTTATTCTTTTTTTTTCTGCCGACTGTTACATAGCTTCCCTTGTTGAAGTGCTGCGTCCATATTACTTGATGCCCTCTCAGTCGATCGACCTTTTATACATGCTTACGCCATGCCACCCATTAATACACGAAATCTGTTTGTTTGTTTTTTCACTCCTCAGGACAATTCAGAGGACACTTCTATACGTGTACATCCGACCGTTCACCCACGTGGCCACTTACATCGTGGGCATCCTCTGCGGCTACGCAGCGAGTCAACATAAGAATAAGCACATCCACTTGGTACGTCCGTGACCCCGTCCATACAGGGTGTTTCATTTTAGCTGCACCAATTTTTTTAAAAATTGCCGATGGCAGATAGCACAATTATAATCCTTGATCTAAACTGCTCGATGAGGCGGCCATTAATTCCACGAGAAATAAAAACTCCTAATTGAATAATTAACAAAATCATGCTAATTACCTTTTTAATTAATTATTTTACGGCATATCTTTCAATCTACGAACTATAGCCACTGAGTTAGCAAGGCGTATCCACTTGGAACGGATTCACAGGACTGAACCAGTTTCGAGATATAAATTTTCAAAGTGCCCGACGAAATGCATTGGTGTTCCAGTTACTTTTGTGCTTCAATTCATAAAACAGCGTTTTCCTCAAAAGTTAACTGGAACGCCCACGCCCATCAGACACTTTGAAAATTTATATCTCGAAACTGGTTCAGTCCTCTGAATCCGTTACAAGTGGATACGCCTTGCGAACTCAGCGGCTATAATTCGTAGATTGAAAATGTGCCGTAAAATAATTAATTAAAAATGTAATTAGCTTAATTTTGTTTATTATTCAATTAGGCGTTTTTATTTCTCGTGGAAGTAATGGCCGCCACATCGAGCAGTTTAGATCAAGGATTATAATTGTACTATCTGCCACAGGCATTTTTTTTAATTTGGTGCAGCTAAAGTGAAACACCCTTTATAATCGACATACAAGTTTTTTCCCCACCATAATGGTGAGTGCAATAATCTTGCTCGACAGAAACAAAAAATACATCAGGAGTTTCTTCCACGTTGTTGTTGAGACATGATGTTATAGCATCCAGACACTCGTATCGCCAAATTATTTGCCTAGTGAACAGAATAACACTGTGCCGGGTAGTTTGCGCTGTCATACGGATGTGCCATATAATGGTGGCACTAGTTTGCCAGCTGTGTCGTGCTGTTTCAGACGATTAACTTAAGCAATGAAAAATGACGATCAGCACTTTTACAGCCCAATAATCCACCAAATAGTCCACCGAAATTGATTAAAATTCACTATTCCTACTAAGCTTATGTTGTTTTAATGTTAACGAGACCGCAAATCACAGTGACGGTTCATCCGCCGTGGTTGCCTTAGTGGCTTTGGCGTTGCGCTGCTAAGCGCGAGGTCATGGGATCGAATTCCGGTCACGGCGGCCGCATTTCGATGGGGGCGAAATGCAAAAACGCCCGTGTACCGTGCATTGGGTGCACGTTAAAGAGCCCTAGGTGGTCAAAATTAATCCGGAGTCCCCCACTACGGCGTGCCTCATAATCAGATCATGGTTTTGGCCTGTAAAATCGCAGAACTTAATTTAAATTTAACAGAAAATGTTTGTGCTATAGCATGAACCGTTACTGTGACCCCTAGTGGATCCAGAAGAAGAGCCCTGCCCCTCTTAACCTTAACTGTTTCTCAAGGGATGCACAATAGCGATTTCGAAAATACTGGGAGGCTTGCGAGCTTCGCACACGCCTGTCTGTGAAAATGTGCACTTCATCTTTGCCCGCTGCTTATTGGTTGAGTTCGCGCTCTGGATTCGTGGGCTCTGGATTCGTGGACTCTGGATTCGTGGTTGAGATAAAATATTAGGCAGTTTTAGCAGAGCGTCGTTTACGCTTCGCTTCGCTCACGTTTCCCGCGCTCAGGCTGCTGCAGAGTACTAGGCTGATTACGGATTTTGAGAAGACGCACGTGCATTCATCTTTACTTCTCGACTACATACAAAGGAGCCAAGTGGAGGCACCTTCACGCACAATTACGCATTCGGCTGTGTAATAGAGCGAAGGCAACGTTCTATGTCACGCTGCCGGCATGGGCGTTGTGCGCACGTGCACTAGCGCTCCCACATAGCGGCCGTGATCACTTTGTTCACTGAACGGAGTGCACCGTATTTGCTCCGCTAAAGCTGTATGTGCTGCGTTGCCCTGTGGTATACGCTATACCTGTGGGACACAAATTGAACTCACTCGGAAGTGGAGCGTGCCTGCTCGGTATCCTGAAAAAAAGTGAGACAATGAGCCATACAGCCTAAGCTACTGCGCGTAAGTCTCCGACGAAATTCGCTTCTAGCAAATGCCTGGGTGAATTAGTTCATCATTAATCTGTTTCATTCTTACCGTTTCGTTTAAAGTTGCTTCTCGTTCGTCCAACGCATGTGCGGGCGATCAGGTGCTGCAGGCCCTCTTGTGGTGTCTGTCCCTGCTTCTCGTGTGCCTGGTGATGTTCGTCACCGTGCCCTGGAACCAAGGCATGCTCCCCGGCGACGTGAGCAACTACATCTACGCCGGCTTCCACCGAATTGCCTGGTCTCTCGGCTTTTGCTGGCCAACGTACGCATGCGCAACAGGAAGAGGCGGTAAGTGGCACCAGGGCAGGTTGCTATAGCTGTCGACAAAGACACAAGTCTGTCAAGTAACATGGCAAACATCTCCATCGAAATCCAAAAAAGTTTCAGAATATTTTTATAGAGAGTGTTACTGGAAGACATTATCTACCAGGCCTTGCTCTGTTCGGGCCGTTCCGTTTTTTACACCTTCAAAACGGAGTGAAACGGGAAAGGTACAAATTATTGTTCGTATCTGCGTATTGCGTAGGGTGAATTCATAGTTCATGTATGAAAGCCATCCTCCTGTGGCTAAATAATCAGAAGTTGTTCTAAAAATAACTCTAAATACTGGGTGTCAACCTTAAAACGAATTACACAGGCATATACTGAACGACACATTCTACTGCATTCCACTAGACAATACTTCCCTGTATTTAATGCGTCCAGGATTATATCTATAGCCAATCTTAAAGAGTGCAACACGCTCAAATAAAGGAAGCGGTCTTGGATATATCTATGTTAACATACAATAGTCATGTTAGTTTCGCTAAGCCCACATATAGGCTGTCTTTTTTTTTTTTTAATTGCACAAACTTTTTAAAACTTCTTTGTGGCAAATCGCACAATTTAACCCTTGATCTAAATTACTCGATGAGGTGGTCATTACTTCTACGGAAAATCAAAATGTTAATTGAAAAAGTAACATAATTACGCTAATTAACTATTTAATAAATTATTTTACGGCACATATTTCAACCTCCGAATTGTACTTCGTCTTTCTGGGGTTTTACGTGCCAAAACCAGTTCTGATTATGAGGCACGCCGTAGTGGAGGGCTCCGGAATAATTTTGACCACCTGGGGTTCTTTAACGTGCACTACAACGCAAGCACACGGGCGTTTTTGCATTTCGCCTCCATCGAAATGCGGCCGCCGGGGCCGGGATTCGATCCCGCGACCTCGTGCTCAGCAGCGCAACGCCTTAGCTGACTGAGCCACCCCGGCGGGTACCTCCGAATTGTAGCTCGTGAGTATGCAAGGCATATCGACTTAGATCGAATTTTGAGGATGGCACAGGTTTTGAGATCATAATCATCATCATCAGCCTATACTTATGTTCCCCCCTGTCTTGTGCTAGCTGATTCGAATTTGTTCCTGCAAATTTCCTAACTTCAACACCTCACCTAGTTTTCTGCCGACCTCGACTGCGCTTCCTTTCTCTTGGTATCCATTCTGTAACTCTAATGGTCCACCGGTTATCCATCCTGCGCATTACATGGCCTGCCCAGCTCCATTTTTTCTCTTAATGTCAACTATAGAATATCGGCTATCCCCGTTTGCTCTCTGATCCACACCGCTCTCTTCTTGTCTCTTAACGTTAGGCCTAACATTTTATTGCGATAGCAATTATATGGACACTTCAACCGGATTTCTGCCGTCGCCGTGAGGTTCCGTATAGATTCCAAGGGCGATAAAATCGTCGCCGCGCGCCGTATGCGCGAGCGAAAGCGCGCGGGGGACGCGCGCTATCACGGAGGGCAGCTTCTCATCTGCGAACAACTTCTCCTCTGCCGGTCGCCCGCACCGTCTCTTATCTCCACACGGCTCTGACCTTTGTATGCGCTGTGCATTCGCCGCTCAGTTTTCGTTGAAGCGATAGACCGCGCGAACCTGCGCTTGCTGCCAGCGTTTTGACAGTCGTTGGCTGCGGTCATTCAGTGTGATCTATTCATGTTTGTTTGTGCCCACTGACACCACGATTGTTAATTCAGTTAGTAAGCCAATGTGTCCAAGTTTATGCAGCCGATAAAACTACTATCCCTACTCCGAATAGCTCTCTACTAATTTGCTATCGCAATCAATGCTTCGCCTTTCAGGCGAAACTGCGACATTTTTTCGTTCCATCGCTCTTTGTGCGGTCCTTAACTTGTTCTCGAGCTTCTTTGTTAACCTCCAAGTTTCGTCCCCATATGTTAGCACCGGTAGAATGCAATGATTGTACACTTTTATTTTCAACGACAGTGGTAGCTCCCAGTCAGGATTTGGTAATGCCTACCGTATGCACTCCAACCCAATTTTATTCTTCTGTGAATTTCCTTTACAAGATCAGGGTCCCCTGTGAGTAATTGACCTAGATAAACGTACTCCTTTACAGACTCTAGAGGCTGACTGGCGATCCTGAATTTTTGTTTCCTTGCGAGGCTATTGAACCTTATCTTTGTCTTCTGCATATTAATCTTCAACCCCACTCTTGAACTTTCTTGGTTAAGGTCCTCAATCAATTGTTGTAATTTGTCCCCATTGTTGCTGAATAGGACAATGTCATCTGCAAACCGAAGGTTGCTGAGATATTCACCGTTGATCCTCACTCCTACGCCTTCCCAGTTTAGAGCTCGAATACTTCTCCTAAGCATGCAGTGAGTAGCATTGTAGAGATTGTGTCTCTTCGCCTGACCCCTTTCTAGATAGGTAACTTTCTACTTGAGGTAAAACTTGCGGTAAAAATGCACTTTTGTTCCACTTACTTTTTTAATAAAACGCTGTTCTATGCATTGAAGCACAAAGGTAACTGGAACACCAATGCATTTCGTCGGGCATTAGGAAAATTAATATCTCGAAATTAGCGTAGTCTTTAACTCACCGGTTACAATTCGTAAATTGAATTATGTACCGTAAAGTAAGCAATAAAAATAATTAGTAATTATGTCAATTATTCAATTATGCATTTTGATTTCTCGTAGAAGTAGAGGCCGCCTTAATTTAGTTTAAGGGTTATACTTGTGCTGTCTGCCACGGACAATTCTTTTTTTTTTTTAATTTGGTGCAGCTAAAAAAAAACACCCGGTATAATGCTGTCATAGATATTGCAATACACTTAGAGACTTATAATTACTTGCAAAGCGGCAATATTGGAAATCAGGGTCCCAATTTACGAAGCTTATCGTTCCTAAGAGCACTTTGCCATTGGCCGGTCGCCATCCCTAATATGACCAGCATCGGGACTGGCTGGAATTGGCTCTATCGGATAATTATAGCGTAAGAGCTTTGTGTGAATACGGGGTCCATGGCCCGCATACACAAAAATGTTCTTGCGCAAGAACTGTTCGTAAGAGCGGAGGACAACCAATCACGATGACGGATATATCATTCGCGTAGCCCACCGGCCAATGGTAAACATTACTTAAGAATGAAAAGCCTTGGGAATTCCGCCCCAAAGCCGTTACAACGGAAGAACTTTTTTCGCTCGATTATATTTCTTTTTTTATCATCCACCTGTCATGACCGGCTAATCATGGTGATAGCGTAGGCGTAGTGCCGCTTGAATCAGTGTTGAAACGCGAAAAGAAAAATAATTCCAATAGAAACGTTTATCCCGGCCCAAATGAACCTTTGCGGAACAACTCCCTTTGCCGCTTCGCCATTGCACCGTTCAAGTACGCAACAGTTTGACAGAGTTAAATTGGCATTAACTTACAAAATTCTTGCATTCTTATTTTCCTCTGGCAAACACCACTACCACGGCTTTCGTTTTGGCACGAACCAATCACGCAGAGTGGTGAACTTGTCCAGACGAAATGCGGCAGCATTAACGTCAAAGGGCCAATAAGGAAGAGGCTAACATGTGCCCCCGTCAACGTTTTCAGATGCACCATCGCGTTGGTATGAAACGCGAACAAACAATGTAGAACACCTATTACACTTGGTTATGTAAAATTGCGAAGTGTGATCGTGGGTTTTACGCGGCAGGGTTATTAATGCTTTCTAGCCTAAAAAAAAATAGCACCTGTGTCACGATGGTCTTCGCAGTTACGCACACCACTTGTACATTGAGTGCCCTCGACCTTCATGACATTGGCCGACGCTAATCTCTGGATAGTACTACATAGTACTCACAGTTCCATCGGCACTCCGCGTGGGCCGGGACACGGCAGTCCCATGACGTGGCCGTGCTGCAGCGCTGGTTCCTTTAAGGTGTGCCCGCAGGCGTCCTGCCACCTAGGTCCTCAAGCTTGGCGGCGAGGTCGTTTTGTGCGACCCGGCTATCCACTTGACCAATTTTCTGGCACCAAATACTTCGCACGAGCACTATCACTCGCAACACTTCGTTGCTGATCGCAGCGACGCTAACTCGACCATACCCGTTGTCGTCTTTTTCTGTTAGAGGCATCTATTTTCAAAGCTCGCGAATGAATGACATTAGTGTCACACGAATTCGGAAAACGAAATGACATCTTTTAGTTAAAGTTAGCTCTTTAATATTTGCGTTTTGTTCCGCAGTTATGGTACGTAGCAACACGAAACTCCTACAACAACAACCATTCAAAAGGCAACAATATTTCGGAGCTGGTTGCCAAACCAGCATTATGCTTCATCCATAAAACAAACTTGTTCGTGTGACGTGTGTCACCCTTTTGGTACTATACCTGAGGGCAATCTTTCGAAAAACAAAAAAAAATGTATTCATATAATGTATTCATTTCTTGCCTCTATAGCCGGTGAAAGTGAAGTCAAAGGAATATGAAGCCGCCGTTACGACGGCGAACCATCGTGAGATCAAGCTGCGCCATTACCACTGCTTTCTGGCGAAGAGTAGAGACATTTTGCAGTATATTTCTTGTCAAGTGCAGCATTGCGAGACGCTATTCAAGCCCTGTTACTTTTCAAGCTGCTCGTTCATTTGCTCCTGGCTTCATTCGCACTTTTTAATGCAGGTTTGCTGAACAAGATGTTCTCGTGGAAGTTCTTCATCCCGCTGTCCAGGTTAACATTCAGCATCTACCTTGTTCACGTTCTCATCTTCATCGTTCGCATGATTCGTCTCAGGACGTACGTTAACACCGATGAGTTCTACCAGGTGAGAAATATAATACAAAAGGATCTCAACAATGTCACAACGACCAAAACTGCTATACCATGTGTTTCTGCGAAGACATTAGGCAACTTTTAAAAATTGCCTGTGGCAGATAGCACAGCTATAGTCCTTGAGCTGGTCTAGTTAAATAGACGGACATTATTTGCTTGAGAAATTTAAATGCGTAATCAACTAATTACCAAGAAATCACTAATGAAGTTTTTAACTAATTACCTTATGGCACACATTGCAATTCACAAATTGCAGCCGGTGAGACTGCAAGGCATATCCACTTGAATATAATTGTGTAGATGACACCGATTTCGAGATATGCGCCATCAAACTCGCGGTAAATATGCACTGTCGTTCCCCTTACTTAACAAACCGTTCTTTACGCATTGAAGCACAAAACTGATTGGACCAGCAAAGTCTTCGCAAAGTTCGGGAATTAATATCTTGAAACTGGTGCCATCCTGAGAATTCGTTCCAAATGGATCTGCCTTGCAAACTCTCCTGCTAACATTTGTAAATCGCAATATGTACCATAAGGTACTTGGTTAGAAACTTAATTATTAATTTTTCTGCTATTTAGTTGAGTATGCATTTCAATCTTTTTCTGCAAATAAAGTCCGTCTCTTCGAGTAGAGCAGCTCAAAGACTAGAATTGTGCTATCTGAAACAGGTGATTTTCTTTTGATTGCTTAAAGTCTTCGCGGAAACACCTGGTACACTATCGCCAATAATTTTTCCACAGCCTCTTTCGTGAAGCAGACTGTGCAACTTTGCATAAGGACAAAAGAGGACAAACATGACATTCTTGTTCCGCTTTTCTACTACACGTATTTTTAGATATACCCCGCTCCGAAGTGTTTTATAAACTAAAATTTAACCAACCAATTTACCAACTAAATTAATGTTCTTGAAACCATTTTTGTTCACTTCGTCTTTAAAGCTCCCCCATCTTCTCTCGTCCTTTTATTTTCACGATATGCTGCCTGCCGGATGCACTGGCATAGGTAAAACATCAAATGCACTTAGGGAGAGGAGCTTGTCATTACGCAAGCAAGTATATGATTCTCACATTATCAATACGCATCGTAGTTTCACTGGCTAAAGTGAGGAGATAAAGGCCCTCCGTGTCCGACAAAACTCTTCTCTGCTCCTTACAGCTCAACACCGCGCTGGGTGTCTTCGCTCTCAGCACCGTGTTCGCCTACGTTCTGCATATACTCATCGAGGCGCCCGTCTTTCAACTTGAGAAAATCATATTCGAGCGAAAACCAGAGGAACACGTGCCACCAACCAGCGTGAAGCACGCGAACGGCGTCGACCATGCAAACGGATTTGAGCAAGCAAACGGCAAGGACGAACTCAAGAGCAGTATTCTCTAGGTTTTCACTTTCAATATCCCAGGGCGACGTGGTGCCTAGACGCAGTCATTGACCCTTGCTGAGCTCTCAGCCTGATAAGTCCCGACAAACAAATGGAAGTGCGACTGCCATTTAGTGATTCCACTGAGTCAGCTGGTCAACGGTTTATTATACGCAATACAGGGTGCATTATGACGTCGTGGAAGCAATGGGCATCTGTAAATGTGAATACTGAACAAGAGAGTGAGAGAGACGTCTGGATCTTAGCCATCATGAAGTACAACATATTATCTTATACTTGCCACCCGATGCAATGTTTCAGTTGCTGTGGCATTCTGCTGCTGAGTAAACAGTTGTGGTTTCGAACCACCGCCATATCAGCCGCATTACGATGGACTCCGGAGTGCAAAAACACTCGTGCGCTCAGCGATGCAGGTGCACATTAACCTCAACACGTGAAAATTACTTCTTACCCCCAATACGGCGTCCCTCATCACTGGGATATACATTTGGTACGATAAGACCCATAAGCCACACAGGTGCGCCTGTCTATCGAGCGTGCGCCTAGCTCTTGGCGAGGGTGCACGGCAGCTCTAAGCCGAAATGTTTTTCGAAAGTCACAATGATGCGCCTTGTTAAGATCTCGTCGTCATGCTATTCTTCTACCAGCATGCGATACCGCAAGTAGACTTTAGATGTCCACAGAGATGTAATATCATCTCTTAGGCTCAGGAACTTTTGTATGTAGATGGTTTTCATGACTGCGTGCTGATTGTCCTTTATGCGAATGTGTTAATAAAAATGAGTCATTCACTACAACGTGTTCTTCTTCATCCCAATTTTGCCACATGAATAAGGCAGATAAAAATATCCTACACCGCATGTGGCTGCTGAAGAGTGTAATTAAGTCGCTCTCACCAGGTTTGGAGCATTGCAAACAAGCAAATATGGCGCTTAGATCATCACCCTGCGACGATCCTTCGTGCAAAATATTAGACCGATGTATGGCGTGAAAACGGACAGAGAAAGAGAAATAAAGGTCGACAACATTCCTTCTTCTCCAACCACAGAAAGTGGGTCAGTAGAAATATTTATTTACTTACGAACACGAAGGAAATATGTGCAGACTGTATTATGTTGTGTCTACGCCTTCTTTCGTCCTCGTTTATAGAGGCACCCCTCGGGGATCGGTCTTATCACCTTTTCTCTTCAATGTCGCAATGAAAAACCTCCCGCAGCATCAAGAGAAGATCCCACACGTTTGTCACGTAATATATGCGGACGACATTACCATTTGGACAACTTTAGGCAATAATGGAGAACAGCACGATGCCCTACAAGCGGCGGCAGACGCTGTCATCGAATACGCCGAAGAGTGCCGCCTGGAATGCTCCCCAGGAAAATCTGAGCTTCTCGTCCTCAAAAATAAATCCATAAGAAAAAGCACAGGTGGAGAGGCCATTGAAATACACCTGAATCAAAAACCTATACCGAGTCGAAACACTCCGCGTATTAGGTGTTCACGTGCAAGATAATGGTCACAATAACCCCACTATAAACGCACTAAGACAAACTGCTTACAGCGTAGCTCGCATGATCAGCAGAGTTGCCAGTCGCAGACAAGGCACGAAAGAAGAGACCTACTACGCTTGACTCAGGCCCTTATCATCAGTAGAGTGACGTACGCGACACCTTACCTCAACCTAACATCAACAGAAAACGAACAAATAAACGTATTATTACGAAAAGCGTACAAACAAGCCATCTGACTTCCTCCAGGCACGGGAACAACGAAACGTCTATCACTTGGCATCCATAACACCGTAGACGAACTAACTGAAGCACACCGCCATGTTCAAATCAAACGCCTCAACCTCACTAGAACAGGCAGAACAACTCTTCGAAGATTGCAATACCCCAACAGTCAAGAAGCACTCCTCAAGTCCGTACATAACCAAAGAACGGTGGCCCCTATTTCGCGTAACATGCAATTTAGCAGGAGAAAAGCACGAGCCAAAGCAATAGAAAGAGGATATGGCACCCTCTCCACTGCTCGCTGGACAGATGCCGCTAAGTACCCGAATGAGAAGGGCATGGTAATCAGCGTGTGAGGACACAGATAGGAGGAACTGGCATCTGCCTCCGTTCATATATACGCATAACGTCGCAGCAGCAGAGGAGGTCGCCATTGCCCTCACCCTCTCGGCATCGAGACAGGATGAGGAAATATATATTCTTACAGATTGTCAATCAGCATGTCCAGTCTACGCGAACGGCCATCTCGGTAAAGCAGCATGCGATATCCTCAACCGCCTCAACGATATACCCCTCACCACGATCATCTGGACACCGAGACATAAAGCCGTCAGCGGAAACCATCGTGCACACACGATAGCCCGAGGTCACTGCAACCGGGCACTGCAAGAGACGGCAGAGGACCCAGTCCACAAGCAGTGCATACTTACTATAAGATACTTCAACACTACCGCCTTCCGAGAAGAACGATGCCGCCACCCCACCCATCCCTCATCAGAGCTGGAGCCACGGCCTGGAACCAACTCCAGGCGAACGCCTATCCTCAAGTCACACTCCTCCATGCGATCTGCCCCACCCTTTATCAGCCCCTGTATGCTTTCTCTACAGAGCGAGCTACCCTATACCATACCACATTGGCCTTCCAAAAAATTTCTAATAACCCCCCCCCCCCGACATAAACGCAACGCTCGAGCAGTGGGGCATGGTGTTTACCAGCTCGGCATTGGAGGATCAGCGAAAGCTGATCGCTGGAGCCGATTGTACTGCCACCACCACCGGGGCCCTGGACTGAAGGTTCCACCCAGCATGGGGACCCACCCCGCTCCCCTGCCCGTATCAAAATAAATTCTCTCTCTCTCTCTCTCTCTCTCTCTCTGTCTCTCTCTCCTGTGCGCTGTTGTTATTAGCCATCAACCAATACAAACTTGCGCAGTTTTCTCTTCTCTTCAGGGATATACATAATGAACGCGCCTCACACATTTACAGGAGAGAACGTATTGGTGGCCCTGCAGAACGGTAAGGTCGCACACTTTGTTACCGAAAAGGTGGTGCGTAAACCGGAATATATCTGTTGCGAACACCATGCACCTTCCCCGACGCACGAGATCGCGGGCATGCCACGTTTATCAATAGGAACCGTCCGAGAAGCGTGTGCGAAACTCCTTCTTCTTCTTTTTTTGGCTTCACTGAGGCCTTGATTTGACCTATTCTGTCCCCAGTTCTACACCTTAAAGAAGTATGGTGGAACTCTCATGGAGATCTAGCACGTCTTCAAGGAAGTGTTACAAGCAAAATGAGCAATAGTAAGAGAGAAAATAACACGTTGCATTCTTTCGGCATAACATTATCACGTTGTATTGACGGGGAAAGAAAGACATTCGCACAACTGCGAGTAACATAACCTAACTCTATATTGGGCGAACTTGTGCCCAGAAAAGCAAGTAACACTCAAACACAACGAAGTCGGTGAGCACAGTAATCAATCGTTGAAATCTGACCTGCGGGTCAAATGCGTCGGCTATTTATGCATGGCTCGTAGAAGGTTCCAGCGCAATCGCTGGTGCTTGCGTGCCTTCTAGAAAGTACAACACTACTCACGTCGCGCATACAATCTGATTACGGCGATAACATAGACAATATACAGAATCACCGATAACTTTCGAGTAAGTTCCAAATCATGCAGGCGCGTCTATAGCGCTCAGTGATAACATTAAGTTGGCAGCGGGTGAAATTCGGTCCCCTGAAGAAGTATAAACAAATCCACCTGTCAATATGTTTATAGTCCGCCGCGGTGGACTAGCGGCTTCGCGTTGCGCTGCTAAGCCCGAGGTGGCGGGATCAAATCCCGGCGGCGGCGGCGGCGGCCGCATTTCGACGGGACCGAAATGCAAAAAAAAAAAAAAAAAAAAAAAAAAAAACGCCCGTCTTCCGTCCATTGGGTGCATGGTAAAGAACCCCAGGTGGTCAGTATTAATCTGCAGTCCCCCACTACGGCGTGCCTCATACACAGATCGTCGTTTTGGCGCGTAAAGTCCCAGAATTTAAATTTTAATGATATGTATATAGTCATCGTTAACTGCTGAGGAGGTGTTGGTGAGCTAGGTGGTTGGCCATTGTTGCCGTAAAGGCAGCGTACTTGTTTTTGCACAAACACAGTACTCGTCGTGTTCGTGTGTAGGGGTGGGCGATGACATATCCTACATGTTGCGGGACTGCCCTGCATGTATACGCCCAGCAAAAGCAACAGCTGCCCTTCATACTAAGGGCTCTGGACAATCATCAATCGTCCCTTTGGACGAACCATGGCCCGTTAGTGGCTTTATAAGGGCACCTTTGAGTGCAGTGAAATTCCTTTTTGTAAGTACTGACATGTGCTCGAAATACTATAGGGACGATTTTATGCAGTGACTCACCTTCTTTGTTGATGTTTCGTCTTTTTTTTTTTTTTTTTGCTTTCATTCTTGTATGTGTAAGTGCTTGCGCGGGCTAAAATGTCCTTTTTATTAACATTTCCGGAATTTATTTTAAATATTTTTTTTCAAAGAAGCAAATGGAGTAGGCGGAGGCGTACTCCTTCTAACTTCTCCAGATCGACTCCAGTTAACCTTTCGTATACCTAACACAGTGCTTGTGTTTGTATATATTGCTGTTCGTCCAAGCATGTGTCCACAAAATATATTAGTAGCGCTGCTGGGAAAAACACTAACTGGTCCAGCCTATACCTCCAGCGGGAAACAGTTATGCTTGTAGTGGCAGAAATTGCTGGCGACATGTAGGAAAGTGTGAGAAAGTATTGGTCCTCGGAACTCTCGCCGAAGTCGTCAACTCAGGGCTGGCAGCCAACGAGCCCTGATTGGGGTTTTTTTTTTTTTTTTCGCCTGTCACATATATTTCACGCTGAGGATAATCCACACTATCAATTCGACGCATGGGCGGAAAAGCAGCGAGCATTTCACGATCGGATGCCGGCTTCCTGCGAGAGTCCAACGAATCAAACAGCGCGACAGAGGTCAAAAATGAGACCGGATCGTGGTCCTACAATAGATAAAACTAGACGTTCAAAAATCTGAATTTCCTTTCTTTCTTCTCAGTACTGTGTTGCGCTGCTTGATTCGCTCACATTTAGGTGCAACAACATTACCACCCTGTTTCCTTGAATAGTTTCACAAAGTCATTTTCAACTGCTGCTTGGATGACGCCGTTAGGAATGAAGGGGTTAAGAAAAATAAAACCACTTGTCGCGGCATATCCGCGGCTATGACAATATTTTGCTCAACGCGAGGTCGTGTGTGCGATTCGCGGCCACGGCGGCCGCATTCTGATAGGAGCGGCATGCATAAACGCTCATGTATCGGGCTGCATGTTAAACATGCTAAAGAGCCGGATGGGGTCAAAATTATTCCGGAGCCTTCGACTACTGGGTCTCTCATAGACCCAATGTGCTGTGAGACGTTCAACTTCATCAATCAATCAATCAATCAATCAACTAATCAATCAATCGATCCATCAAGCACTCAAATAATGAACCAATCGAATAAGCTAGCACGGCAGGCGTGAACACAAAGAAAAGAAGTGACTTAAACGAACTGTTGAGTATAATCGCCTGTGCGGCGTTTGCCTTAGCCACTCTTCTGTGTTTTCACGTTGTCTTCTCGGCTGCATTCGTTCTGTAAGATTACAATAAGCCAACAGGACTAGTTAGAAACTTTAAATAAAGGGTACTTTACTGCCATTATGAAACATGGTGTTACGGCGCAATTTTAGACGGGACACGGCGAGACACACAGGACAAACCCCGCTGTGACCATCTCGCCGTGTCCCCTCTAAAATTGCACCGTAAAACCATGTTTCATTATACTCGTATCCTACTAGCCCACCTTAGTGTCTTAAGTCTTTACTGCCTTTTATAGTGCCTTCTATAAAATACAATTTTCAAACACAGTTATATCAAACTGTTTTGTAGATGATATGAGGCGGCAATTGCAAATAAACTGTTTTTAGGCTTTTTACGAACTGCTTCAGTCCCAAGCCTTTAGATTTAGGTCCCTCGCGAAAGGGGGCATTGATCCAACACCACAAAGTAACGCAGCGTTGCTTTTTTCTTCCCTAACAAGGGAGCGCTTCGTACCATAGTTTTTTATGTATCAGCTTGATCATTCCACTGTGAATTCAGAAAAACTGTGGTGCTTGTGCCTGACACCACACTGAGCGTTACCTCACATTTTGGTGATTACCAGCAGTAGGAATCGCAATGGACCATAGCACCTAAATCAAAGCCTTGCTTGAAGACGGTTATTTTTTTACTGCATTTGTTTGCACATAAACTCCGTACAGACTTCTGCTATTCCTACTCCATTTTGTTGGCATTTCTTATCGCACATAATTCTGCTTGCACCTATGCGCTAACACTAACATTCTTGCATGCCCTGCTTCAGAACTCTATGTGGGCACATGCAGGTACAGGGACGACTTAGTAATTTTTGGAAACCGGGTTAACGAACTTCAGCCCCCTTTCTTGACGCTCTTGCTGCCTTCATTTACCCTATCTCGAAGTCAAGTAAGGTTCTAGAACAAACAGCAATTCATGTGACAAACGTTAGCACGCTATAGGGCTGTTGAAAAGCATTTTTAAAGTCTCTTTCATTTATTTTGAACGCATCATATTCATTCACACATTAAAAACATATAAAAAATGTCTGTTTCTTTTTTTTCATTTCCTCAAAATTTACACCTTCAAATATAGGCCGGGCATCTCCAGAGGCAACACAAAAGCAGATCCTCACATCTTGTTCTTGCTCGAGCGCTAATCAACCGAGCGGGGCAAAACCAATCGTCCCAACCATTCCCACCCTTCACCTTCGTGCTCCTGCCATCCAATTACTGCGACCGCCTCGAGATCCAGTGGCTCAACCGCAGGGTTAATCCTCCCGCTCACAAAAAGCTCAGCACTGAAGATGCATTAGCTCTCAGAGTTATCCAAACTAACACATTCCCCAACCACGCAGATGCAGCAAAATGTACCCACTAACATATCGCGGCATCTGCCCTTGGTGCGGCGACACACGCCCTACAATCTTCCACATCTCGTGGGGGTGCGGGGCCAAACCTCAACGCTTAAAGACGCCTAGCACGTCATTTGAGCGGTGGGAGGTACAGCTGACCGGTGATACCCTCGCGGGACAAGAAGCTCTCGTCCAGCAAGTACGTCGAGCAGCCATGGCCAGTGGAGTCCTGGAATGAGGACACCACCCACTAGACCTGAAGAGCACTGACCTTGATGGCTCAAATAAATGTTTTCTCTCTCTGTCTCCTGCTTTTAGGGCAGTAATATCATCATCCACGTCATCATATTTATGTCAACTGCAGGACGAAGGCCGCTCCTAGAAATTTTCCATTGCCCCTGTCATGTGTCAGCTGAAGCGATCCCATGCCTGAAAAGTTCCTAATTTCATCACACCAGCTACTTCTATATCGCCCTTGACTGCGCTTCCTTTTCAAAGGCATGCATTTCTTCAACTCTAATATACTTGAAGTAAAACCGACAGTTTGGCTATAATCGGTATGCGATCATCGTCAGCATTTGTCCCCTTTTGTTAAATTTGGGAGTTCCTTGAGAGTTAAAATTCCTTCAGAGTTGCAGCGTGTGTGTCGTCCACTCTCTTCTTTGTGTTGTGCTTTTGTGAGCTGGCCTCCTTTTCAATATGCTCTAATATATCACCGGTCATCTGCCCTGTGCAATACAAGGCCTTCCCCAATTCTATTTCTTCCTCTATATAACAGCTATAAATAGCTAGGCGCTGAGGCGGCTCAGTATGGCTATGACGTTCGGCTGCTGAGCACGAGATCGTGGTTAAGATTTCCGACCACCACGGCCGCCTTCCGATGGAGGTGGAATGCAAAAACGATCGTGTACCGCGGGTTTGGGTGCACGTTAAAGAACTCTGAATGGTCTATAAATCAACCGGGAGCTTCCAGCTACGGCATCTCTCATTGCCCGTGAGTTGCCTTAGGACGTTGAACCCCAGTATTGTACTTCGTTTTATTTCAATAAATAGGTCACAACTATTACCTCATCTACAAAAACAACCATTGGGTCTACGAGAATGCTTCATGTATTTGGACCCAGCCCCATAGATCGCTCGAAACATACTTAAATCAGCGTGACTGCATGGAAATGACCTGTGCATTGTCAGTAATATGGATATCGTCGCTATAATGCTGCACCTGCAATCGAAGATTGCAAAATGGATCGCAATGAGCACCCGGGAAAAAAAAAAGAAGACAACCCAAACAAGACAGACCAAGCAGTTTGCATGCTTCTAAATTGCTCACCCCAAACATAGCGGGCAACTTTTATTCCTTTAGAGCTCTTTCTCGGCACGTCCGCTAGTAGTATACGATGGCGGAGGGCGGACGGCGCCCTTTGGCTGCGCCGCTGACATCCGGCTGCATTTGTACATCGCTTTGGCAGCGGCGGCAAGTGGCACAAAAGGCACGCACCACATCGTAGCGTACCACCACTTAATGAAATAAAAAGCTACATGCAGCAGCAACCATGACCCTGACCCTCTTTCCAGGCGAGTTTCGAATAAAGTAAACAGCTTTACTGTGGCATCAAGCCAACGTAACGTAACTGATTTTTTTTTCTGGCAAAGCGGTTTACAAGACTCTGATCTCATGAACCACAACACTGGAGAGATATGAATTTTTCTATCCGTGCTTGTAGAGTAGGATACCATACAACGCGACTATGCGCTTCATGAATGCCTTAAATCTGACTTTTCTAGCAGAAAGTATGAACACGCAGCATAATTACGCAGCAATGTTGTTATGTTGTGTCGTGCCTCCTACTATAGCTAAATATGCCCCTTTATTTCTGCCGTTTCTGACTCCGAAAGCAGGTGTCATCACGAAATTATGAAACTCAACACAAAGGCACAACTACATTTATCCTTGCTCGTTTTGCCACCATCGAGGACTATCCTTAAGACTCTCCGGAAAGTCAAGTCAAAGATGTTTCTTTCAATAAAGCTTGTATATACTGTATGCACAGCGTCAGAATGAAAGTTCAAAAGAAGCTTTGCTTACGGTCGCATATATGCAATGTGCGCGTGCGCTGGAAACTCATTTCAACGGCTTTAAACACACCAAAGGAAGACTCCAACTTCTTTTTAGAACAAATTGATAGGGACGGATCTCTCACCACCTATATTCATTTTCGATTCCTTGTTCATTTTGGGACATTGTGGGCAGAAATTTGTTTGCGTTTATTGTTCTTAAAGGATGCATTATAAATGATGCCAGCTTTTGTGGGACTCGGTATGCTCGCACTTTATCGTCATACGCTGGTGTTCCTGATCATCATTGTCACAATAATAGAAGGTTAAATTAAATTCCCTAGTTAAAATTTCTTTGGTCCCTTTTGTTTGGCCTGCGCGGAGGCAAAAGGTTATGAAATATGTGGTGTAAAGGAGCTCAGCAATTCAAGTTCTCCACTATTTACGGTGCTCGCTGATTTTGACGAAATACTTGCCCTAATTTCGGACAGGTGGCCAAATGAACTGCTTTGTTGATACGAAATTAAGCCTTCAAAACAGCAGCACCCAATGCAGTTTGTGGAATTTTGAAAGTATGCGTTTGCGATTACAGACTTTATTGTAGCACAATTAGTGATGCGTTATCTAGGTGAGCGAATGTCATACCTAAAACAGGACAGCCCGCGCACTTTGTTGCCGACGGTATACACTCGCCTCAGGAGGAAAAGTTGCACGAAGCGCACGATCGCGTGCAGCGCTGGGAAGGACGCGTTTCGTTGAGAACGCGATCAAAAGACCAAGCAGTAAAGCCCGGCGGTATTGTCAGCCTACGATAAACGCATAAAAATAGTCAAGGGCATTATTAAGCTCGCTCTTTTTCGTCTGGGGATTTCTGTCGGACTTGAAAGAAATTACCGGAAACGAAAAGGCGGCGCCATTTATTTCGTGTCTATTGTCCCTTTTCCCGCTGAATGGGCCGAGTAGCGGGGAAAACTACGCGACGACTTCGCACGTGCAACTTCGGAGACAAGCCTGAGCCACGCAGCGGGCTCGGGGGTTGTTTGCGGCGGGTCGCGTTACCAGCCGCAGCTGCCGAGTCCAACGCCACCTCCCCTTCTCGGGGCGTCATCGCAGCGCTCGAAGGACCCGCGTCGAGCCGTCTTCAGTGGGGGACCTTTTTGGCGCCTCGAAGGGCTCGAGAGCGATTACGCTCGCACCGGAGGCCATGGGTCGCAGGCCGTGCACGACGTCGTTGCCGCCACCGCCGGTGCTCGCGGTGCTCGCCGGCGCTCTCTCGCTGCTGTCAACGCCGGTATGGGCGCAGGGCGGCGAGTCGGCCACGCGCAGCTATGAGAACGACCTCAACGACGTGCTCAAGGTTGCGGTGGAAAAACTGCTCCCGCTCGTATCGGACTTCGTGACGAGACCCGAGGTGTCGACCGACTGCTCGACAAGCATGCTCAAGACCTTCGTGGCTCTGCGTCAACAGAAGGCTTGGGCCGTCAGGAGTAAGTACCGCTGCCGCTGAGAGAAACTGTGTGTGTTGCGGTTTTATTATTTTCTATTTATTTCCCGTCCAAATGGCCCCGCTCCTGGTGCACGAGTTCATAACAGTACCTGATACTTACACGACGGCACTCAGTGATTTAATCATAATAGGTGCTAAGTTGAAACCGGGAGCGAAACGAGTGATTCGTTCGGACGTTTCGGGCATGCGGAGGCTTTCGACGAGTACTCACGACGTGTCTGGCCAAGAGTGGAACATAAAAATACGCCTCACGCCACAAACGTCCACATCGAGCACTCACATAATTTGTTCATATCTGTCATTTCATGGATTCACCACACCGCACGACTGTTTCGTATCATTTTTTTTTTTGGGGGGGGGGGGGAGGGGTAAAAAAGCACACAATACCATAACAGGGTTTGTTATAACAGGGTCTATTTATACAGATAATAGTGGATGGCTCATAATTAGGTTGACAATCTGAGGCTGCCTGACATCCACCAGAATGTCGACACACGGCTTTCTTTCTGTCTCTGTTCTTCCCCCCCCCCCCCCCCCCCCGACGTTCTGTCCCCGTCGAAATGTGGCCACCGCACTCTGGCGCTGTGGTGAGGCGTCTTTCCAGCTTCCAGTCCACCATCAGCGAACGCTGTTTCGTATACACGCGGCTGAAGTCAGTTAACTCAGTGAGCGTGCGTGTGGGCGATAAAACAACTATATAGTTTTCTCAGTAAGTAAGCGGAGCAACCGACATCTAATGAATTATCCTGCCATTACATTTCCCTCCTTATATATGTTCATAAAATACTCAGTAAACGGTGTATACGTACTTGGCAGTGTTATTCAAAAGTCGTGATGAGCCTTCTCTGAGCCACTTCCAGTATCCGGCGATATCGTTTAGCTAGCGGTTTATGTGAGAAAACATTGAGGCGAATTCCCTTATACAATCTTTATTTCACTTAATAAAAAAAGCTTTTTTCGCTGTCAAGTTGTGGAAGCTACAATTAACCGCAGGACGTATGAAATGCTATATCCACCGTAAATTTTACACCGCGATTACCCCAACTTGCCATAGTGAGGTTCAGCGCTTATCTCCAAGTTTCTTTTTAACCTGTATCACCATTTCCACTATCCTACAGATCTTTGCAGGTCAGCAAGTTTACCCCCTTCAGGACAGAGGACAAAGTTTGGGACAATCAAATTTATTTCCTGATAATTTACAATGCAGTAAAAATCACTGCGTTTCAACTTTCTTAAATTTCAGCTAATTGCCCCTTCAAGACATGGGCATAGTATGTACATCTCGCCCACACTTATACGAAACGACGCATTTAAATACAGCTATTTCCTAAGTAAAAGCGGGAATGGAGCACACTTTTCGTCTCAGTAATAACGTCTTCTTCTGTGGATGGATTTTTAACTCTGCTTGATTAAATTATTTATCCCGATGGCGCAGCTTACTAGAATTGTGGTATCTCTTTTTGTTCTTATTATGTCCGCTTCATAATTGCTGTGCACTATCTTCTCGTTGCTACCAAAGTAAAAAAAAATTGTCTGTACTGTGAGTTTCACTGCGCTTACATGCGCCCAACGTGTGCACTATTTTGTCCCGCTATGTTTATGCTTTATGGTGAGATATATTGTCTTATGGTTCTTCATTACCACTCATTTGCGACTGCTCAGTATCAATGAACAAACAAACAACCGTGTGCTCCAAGAAGCGTCGATCGAGGCCTCTCGTTAGCTGCTCTGCCCTAAATTACGGCCTCGTTATAGGACTTCATCATTTTACATCAAGGATACTTTCGCCACAGCGATGAGTCCCGACCTTCATCGTACCAAACGCAAGAAAAAAAATAAGAACGGTTCAGCGATGCACTGCCGTAGCAATATCCAGCGGCCGTGGTCGTAGCGTGCGTGCGGTTGAAAATACTGAAGCGCTATAGAAACCGTACGTCGCGAGGCTGCTGATTGCAAAGCACATCATCAAAGTCCAGCCTGACGCATGTGACACTGCTTGCTTCGTTGTGCACGCGGAGGAAATGCGTACAGTTTCAGGCCAGGATATTGGGAGGGAAGCGTGGCGGAGTTCGTGTTCAACCATTATTGGAACCATGGGCTCACACGCTGGTTTTTATGACGTGTATTGTGTGACCTTGGACCTCGCAAGAAGCTTCCTGCCACGTTGTAAATGGGAAGCGAAAATTCGTTACGAGTGTCAACGCAAGTTACGCTTGCGCTTGCAGAGCGTTGCAACGCGCGATCAATAACTAGAGGCGCCGATCGGCTTCAGATTGGCGGGGACCCTAGAAAAATGTGCGAAAGAAAAAAAAAAGAATACGTTAATTATGCGGGTGTACTGTCCGCACAGAATTCACGCTCGGTTTAAAGATTTACTTTTCATTTCGAATGCCCTAAAGGGGCCAAACAACGGTACAAATTACAGGGTAAATGAGACTAATCATTGCCACACAGCAAATTTTAGATGGTAATGTTGGGTTAAAACGAAAAACCATGAGGTTGTTCCAAGCTAGAGGGACGATGCTTAGACAAATCCATCAACTACACCAATCGGTTCTGCGTTGGGTGAAGCGCTGTATGCCGACGGCCCGCAACTACCGCTATATCTCCCTCAAGTTTAGTATGAAACTCCGTGGGCTGCAGTAGCAGAGAGAAGAAGAAACGGGTCACCTTCTTTTAAGAAGGATAAAATGCTAGAAGCAACCATTGCTTACATGCTGCACATGGAGAGCCAGAGGAGGTGCCGTGGACGCGCCGCCGCTTCCTTCCCCTCATAACGAATAACACTCATGTGCAGGTGGCGTCACCGAAGTGCTCGCTCACCGTGTACCTGCTATAGCGTCCTTATTGAGATTCATGCGTGCAGAACTGTCAGTGAACTAGGTACGGGTACTGGTTTGGGCGAGTTGGTAGCATTCCATAACGGTATGCTTTTCAGAACAAGTGAGAGGGCGGTGACAATTGACAAGAGACGAGTCAAACACAAGCGCTTCTGTCTGTCTCGTCTCTCGTAACCGTCCCCTAATTTGTACGCAAAAGACTACCGTCATGGAACACCTTTTCTTCTAGTTGCTGCTGCTGTTGGAGCCGTTCTTCGGGCGTCAAGACAAACAGCCCAAGCTCTATATACTAAAACACTTCGATCACTAAATGAAAGGAAGTCGTCATCAACACGACACGGCGACAAAGATAATTCCAGAATTACATCTCAATAAAAATTAAAGAATTATCAGCCCGCAGCCTTTAAAGGTGTATGCTTAGGCCTTGTGTGCTACATATACCCGCCGCGGTAGCTTACTGGCTATGGCGTTGCGCTACTGAGCTAGAGGACGTGGGTTCGATCCTGGCCGTGGAGGCCGTAATGTGACAGAGGTGAAAGGCAAAAACGCTCGTGTACTTAGATTTAGGTGCACGTTAAAGACCACCAAGTCGTCAAAATTAATCCGGAGCCCTCCACTACGGCACGCCTCATAATCATATTGTGGTTTTCGCACGTAAAACCCCTGTATTGAATTTTTTTTCTACGCATACCCTTTATTCAACTCTCACGATTTACGATGCAAGTACAGAGTAACCGCTAAGCTTCAATAAAGAAAGGAAGCCCACCTGCGTGAACGTCTAATACGCATCGATACCCTCCATGGTCCCCCGAGAGTCATTATATAGATAGTTTGTACGGGTATGAGAAGTCTCATCGTCGTCGCTACTATAGCTTTAAGAAGTTAAGAGACGGGGAACAAATCAAACTTTGAAAACAGAATGCCCGAAGGGGTCATTCAGGGTCTAAGATGTGCAGTTTACTGAAAGATTGCGCAGACCAGGAAATTTTTTTCAGTGGCGGTCTTGCTCCAAATACTTGGGCATTGTGACACATTGATTGTTCTTTCGGCGTTCACATTTTTCCTTAAAGCTATTTTTTTTTTCTTACATAGGTACAAGGACTTTATGATCGTACCAGGGTGAGACTAAACGTACAATTGCAAATGTGTGGTCTTCCGAACAGTGGCCATGTCCAACGCCATGTACGCACCCAACGCCCTTGAAGGCACTTACGTGGCAATGGGAGGTTATGACCAGTGCCTTCATACTCGGGTGCGATCGTCCGATGGCGAGCTCTATTTCAAGGGCCAGTACTGCTCCGTGCTGTTCTCCCTGCCCAAGGGTTACTACAGGCGTTTCATCGAGTCCTTCCACGAGATCGGAGAACTGCAGGTATGCTTCGAGTGTGCAGTGGACGACAGAAGTTAGTTGAAAGATGTGACCATCGCTTGGGCGCAATGACATCAGCGCTCTTTTAGCTTGAACTGTCCGGGCGATACTCGGTGCTTTCACTGATTGCCGTCGCACTAAGCTTCCATTAAAGTGGCGCTTCAAGACGTCCAGCGATTGTTGCAACTATAGCTGCGCTGCCGGCTAATTATGCTGATTTATTTATTTATTTATTTATTTATTTATTTATTTATTTATTTATTTATTTATTTATTTATTATTTATTTATTTATTTATTTATTTATTTATTTATTTATTTAATCAATCAATCATTCATTCATTCAGTTATTTTGATGCCAGAAAAAAAAGGGACCACGTGTTCTGATTTAAGCAAGACAGGTTTCTTTTTTACGGTCATGGTAGCATCGTCCCAATGGTGCCATGCTCGTTCCCTATTTCACGCTGCCAGCTGGCGCGAAGCTGTACTTCAGCCTGATGTTCTCGAATGTTGTAAAGGGGTTAGCAAGTCCCACACTGTTAAAACCCTGAAATAAGGTTACGCGACCATAAACCCCTCCCCCCCTCCCCCAATTTCTGTTTGTATACTTTAACAAGGCACTGTATTCAGCTGACCGCTGTCCATATACGCACGATCACAAAGACTTTCGAAATGCCGTGAACAGTACAAATGCTGAAACGTTTCCTCGCCTATAAGCATGGAATCGGAGGTGCAGCATACACTTAGCAGTCGCAGCCTGAAGGCTGCCAAATATTTGAGCCTTCCCACAGTTGCGCGTTGCGAAAACATTTGTGGCCCAGTGTACGGCTGGAAAGAGAAAGAGAACAGCGACATAACAGTTTCGTGTCCCACCGCGAATGTTATACTGACGAGCGCACAGTTGTTATGTTATGGACGCCCAGCTTTTCATTGTGATCTCCTACCTTTGAACTCAAAGGCTGGCACAGACCGAATCCTCCTTGTTAACTTTTTTATTTACTAAAATTAAAATTTAATTTATTCGGAAACTAAATTACCATTGAAAGTAATTACTAAAATAACTGGAAAGTAAGCATTCTGTGAAATAAACCTGTAATTCATTGCCAGCCTTCGTAGTTTCCCGAAAACCATGCATCGGTCCAAGAAAATGAAATACCATGGAGTTATGCAGCACTACCGCCCACTTTTTTTTTCCTTGCCATGTCCACAAATCATGGGTGACAAAACAGCACCCTTACGTGTGCCCTGAAATCTTGCTACAAGTGGGGCAAATATAGTACATTGCTTCATCCTCACAACCTTGTATTTTCGACCACCGTCCTAAATAAATTGCATCTGTAAATTTTATTCGCTGGGTATTAGGGTTCGGAACATGAATGTCTGAACTGGGGCGAGCAACGCTTTCATCCGCGCCCGAATTCACAAAGCCATATGCGCAAGAACCATTTTCAAGAATACAAGCCGTTGACCGCGCCAGCGAATAAGGCAATAGCAAGAGCGTTGGCAAATTTCGTTCAGTTTTTACGAGCGAAGTTCTCCGTGAATCTGGTGGCGCGTTCCTTCCCATACACGTATACATGCAGCCGGAGTTGCGTGTTGAGCATGTCGGCCGGGCCGCACGTCTCGTTCATTACCCAGGGTCGTCTCGATCCCCTGACGGCTTCATCGCCGGATCGAGAGGGCGTGGACACCCTCGGAGGACTCTGCGCGCCGTCGCTCTGCACACGGCAGGACATGACCTTCCTGGTCCGCTCACGTGAGAATTAGCACCCCTACGGTGTGCTCTGCTGTTTCGTATATGGCCAAACTCAAAAACGACCTTTTAACCCTACGCATGCAGTAGTAAAATTACCAATACGTACAAGCGAAAAACAAACGTTGTTGAAATGATGCTAAATGTCAAAATAAACATTAAAATAAAGAATCGAATGTGTCCGAGTGCAGTGAAACCAGTCATACCTGCTTGCTTTAGTTACCTTCATATGAGTCGCTCTTTCGCTGAACACAAACTTTGCAAACTGCCTTTGGGACGTACACCCCATAATTTGATTTTACTTTATATGCGTTGCCTGGAGAAGTGCAGCCGTAGACAGGGATATATATGATGATCAAGCCTAAATATATATAATGTGAAGTCCATACGGTAATTAAACGTTACTAAATCTCGGAGCTAAATGCATGCTAAAGGCTTAGAACTGTTCAAACTCCGAGACTTAGGTACAAAAATAAAACAGATATTTTCAAAGAGGGTGGAATGATAGGTGAAAAAGGCAGAAAACACACAGAACTATGTACTTGTGTCTTCTACCTTTTCTCCCAGAAAGAGGCTGTTCTAGTTATTTTTCTAAGTATCCCTCAAATTGGTCGAATAAGAACTGTGTTAAAGCATATTCTCATACTGCAGCGGCCTGTGTATGACGACCTACGATACTACATGCTTTCACATGTCAGACACTTTGAACGCTTCATGTCCAAAAGCAGTCTTACGCCCGATACATCCGCGTTCACCTGTACATTACTTGTTCCTCTGATAGCTGTCTAATAATTATTCGTGCATACAGCCGGTTAGACGCCGTCGGAGTGGCTACTCAAATTAATCCTTAACTTTCATTACCACAAATGTTTCAGTGATAAGTGAGTATGGAGGTAACGCCACAGTGACGTCCTGCAGCACCGATGACGCCAAGGTGGTGACGTCAGTTCAAGCGTTTTCCATGTAAGTGATGCGAATCTCTACTGCATGTGATACCTATGTTTGTTTGGTCAGCTGCTCCCTGAATGGAGCACGCTAAGACACTTTCATGTATGTGTCGCAGAGCAGTGCTCTGTCTTATAGGTCTGCTGGTCGGTGTGGGCACCACGCTAGAGTGGCTTCCTCAAGCCGACGTTCATGCTCTGAGGATTAAACGTGGAGGTAATCGCCACCTACTCTCTCTCTCTCTCTCTCTCTCTCTCTCTCTCTCTCTCTCTCTATTTCTCTCTCTGTCTCGTTAGTATACCGAATGGCAAATATCTCTGCGCGGCGGAAAGCGTCTCCGGCGCAAAGAACGTGCTTGTTTTGTTACGCATAAGCAGCTTCGTAGGAGTACGAGGTAGTGAAAAAGAATATTGGAGAGCGCTATATATAAACAGAATAGAACATTTTGTATGGCAGAAATGGTATGCCGAGTGACTAAAACTAGCCCTTGAGAGTTCTAGCTTGGCATGCTTTCGTATGCTAGGCTGTAGAATAAAATCACCAGTTCAATAATGCCTACTAATTCTGAACTATAGATGATACTTTTCAGACAGTAATATATTTGAAAATGTCTTAATGCAGTAAAGTACGCCGTTTCATATAATTAGCACCGGCGAAAGACGTGTGCCTTGTTATGTGTTTTGAAAAATTTGGATAGCTGCATACGGCGTACCTGGTGTCTCATGTAGAAATGGTACAGCTAGCTTTTTTATTACTTTAGGTATTTTTGAATAAGGAAAGCCTTGTCCAAGTCATGAATTCTGTTAGTGAAATTACGCTGAAAGGTCGCGTGAACTTGCCGTGACCTTGCAGGTTGTAGAACCTTTGACAGGTGGCAAAGCCCGCCAAACCTGACAATGAAACGGAGCGGATGGCGCCTGCTCTTTACTGTCAGCACCAGCAACGCCAGTCACGTGATGCGCGGTCCTTTCGTCTGTCACGCAGATTGGCCTTGCGATAACCACCTGACGCAAAATTGAGATAGTCCATCCGCATTTTGAAGAAAAACTGGAAAGCAACACTTTCTATGCAATAAATAAAATATTGCTGCAAAACACATATCCACTATTAAAATGAGAACCAAATTGGTATTCATAGTAACAGAGCGTCACTAATTCATTAGTATCAGAGGGAAAAAACACTTGATTCTATTCAACGGAAATTCTATTGATAAAAATATTTTCGAGACCTTCATATACTAGAACTGAGCTGTAATCAGTGCTAGCATACTAATTTGGTGTTCCTTTTATTAACAATAGACAGTACTGTGTGTCTTGATTTCTATCTATGATATCTTGCTAGATTCTTGGTATACAATGCTAGGAGACTTCTAAGCATGCGCAGAACCGTATTTTCTTGCCCTAAATTTGTAAGCATTAGATTTTGTGAAATATTTTCTGATATTACATATTCCATTTGATATTGGGCTTGCTTTTGCTGATTCGATTCGATATTTAATTCGGAATTTACTA
Organism: Dermacentor silvarum; assembly: GCF_013339745.2. Lineage (NCBI taxonomy): Eukaryota > Metazoa > Arthropoda > Arachnida > Ixodida > Ixodidae > Dermacentor > Dermacentor silvarum. Next base: position 168,241,459 of record NC_051154.1, read on the forward strand.
TTCGGCATTCACACACCCCTAGTTTTAAAAGCTTATGCAGCATCTATTACGAATATAAAAAAAATGCATCTCTGTCTTTTGGCTACACTCGCACCCAGTGTCGTTCATAAAACCACAGTGTTGGCGTGAACGAGTGATTTTTCTGCTGTTTGAAAAATCCGCTCCACACTACATCGCATTGCTGTTTTACTTCTATCCATGTCCCGTGCATTGGGGGTACGTTGAAGATCCCCTGGTGGTCAAAATTAATCCGGAGTCCCCCACTACGGCGTGCCTCAATCAAATCGTGGTTTTGGCACTTAAAGCCCCAGAATTCAATTCAAATTACCTCTGTCGTTCCTTACTGGTAATCAGGAATTGACTTGTACAGTACCCAGAGCAGCCAAGCTACTTTCATTCGAAGTAGTGTTGAACAGGATACAGAGGATCCTTCTATGTAACTATCGATGAAGTTAGAAGGGCCTTGAAAGGCATTACCAAGGGAAAAGCTGCTGGAGAAAATGAAATAACAGTCGATTTAATAAAAAATGGAAGAGATATCATGCTTGAAAAGCTTGCGGCCCTTTATACGCAATGCCTCACGACTTCAAGTGTACCAGAGAGCTGGAAGAGCGCCAACATTATACTAATCCATAAGAAGGGAGACGTTAAAGAATTGAAGAATTATAGACCCATTAGCTTGCTTTCAGTATTGTATAAAATAATCACCAAGATAATTTCCAATGGAATCAGCGCAACGCTTGACTTCAGTCAACCAAGAGAACATGCTGGTTTCAGGAAGGCATATTCTACGATAGATCATCCTTCATCGGATCTTGATTTCTTCGCCTGCGCGAACTCTCGGCTTTCCTCAATCTAAACTCGGGATGTTCTCTTCCACGACGCTTGGTTTCGGCTTCCCTAGCTCTCGCTTCAGTCTTCCGGAAGCGACGAGTGTCCAGTTCTCTGGTCGAAACCTGCCGAGCTGCAGTCACGGACACCGGGCGCGTTCCGCGAGAACGCGGGGAACGCGGTTGGCGTCGGCAGCAGCTCTACACGTCCCACTTCCACCTTCCTCACCCTTCCTCTCCACCTCGCATCCGCTATGCTGCGCGATGCTATTTTTACACTGAACTTTCACTCTTTCTCAGTTCTCTCTCCCCCAGCTCGGCGAAGCTGCGGACGACGGAATGATCATTGTAGCGTGGTCCTTACAGCTCCGCTGTAAAAAGATTAAGCGGTGGCTGCGGTAGGGGGGGGCCATAACAATTGAAAAGGTTGGCCCTCGGCTCCTGTATGTGGGCTCCTGTAATGTCGCTCGTGGGCGGCAAGCAAGGCAATCGGAGAGAGCTTTTGTTGCGGAGAGGGTAGCTCGCCTCCACACACCATTGATTTACAACATTTCACTTGCTTCTGTCTCCGCTATTACTAAGCCCTTTAAAAAAATTGAAGTAGAACGCTCCTTGGACGGCGGTTTACATCTTCTAATGTATTACCAAAATTTCCAATGGGACCTGGTGAGGGGCCCTTTATTATATACGTATGATTCGAAAGAAGACATTGACAAATTTTACGTGCTTGTTCAGGCAGGACTCTCGACTTGCGTGCATTTGACTGCCTCAGAATTGTAGACATGCCTCTCTCTATATTTTTTTTTTCTTTTTTATTAGCGAACAAGAACCCAGAGAGCCAATGCACTGAATTAAAAAATTGCGCTTATATGGGAAATGGTATCGTGATATCTACTGATATGAAAACATAACAGAGAACCGTGACATGCTGATAAACCGCACGCTGTATTCCGGCGTATACTTGTTCTTTTCAGGTACTCTGATGCGCGTTCTGCTGGTCTTCTCGGCAATAACGAACACAAAGCTACTCCTAAGGACTAGAGTGAAGACACAAAACGAAGCGTTGAAGTTTATATGTGGCTTCAAAGTAATCATGACCTTCTGGGTGGTACTTGGGCATGCCTACATCATTCTACCAATGGGATATTTTCGTGAGTTTATGTTACATCTTTCGTTTGGGCATTCTAAGACGCTGTGCCTATTACAAAAAGCGAGATATGACCGACTATAACTTTTTCTTCTGCACGGGGATCTCACGCGGCGAAGCGGAGATGCTCTGGCTCTCTCCGCCGTCACATTCTCCCCATCGCCGCCCCGTTAGAAAAGGCAGCCAGATGGTGCCAGCATTGCGCGTCTCAGTGACCGAGGAACAATGAATCAGATTTTATTTAGCCGCACTTCCGAGATTTTTTCCCAGCTGTCGTGATCGAATACCTCATCAACGCAGCATCGCATAATTTTCGCCAAGTTTCTTCCGGTGCTGCTGTATACTTAACCACGACAGAACCATAAATGAATCACCATATGTACACAAACGTTTAGCCGCAGCCTGTGATTCAGAACGGCGGCTACACTATAACAAGTGTTTGCTGTCTAGGGTTAATATTGGAAGCAGTGCAGATGTACCAAATAGTTTATAGTTATAATTCCTAGTAAACGTGCTTCATTACTATTGACAGTTTGGCAGGAAGACAAACAGAGTCTGTTTCTGCACTTATTTATAATTTTTTATCTCCAAAGAAGTAAATGACGAGAACTATCGCGGCAACTGAATCGACTTTTATAACTCAATCCCCCCTTATGTTCTTATGACGTTGAATTTCTCAGGTCCTTCCTAAAGCGCCGGAAAGCACTGGCTATATTCTTAATGAAGCCCTAAACAGTGCAGTACAAGTTCAGAAGACTCTAACTATGAATGAACTGAATATTCTATGAACACACAGTGGGCACTGTAAAATGTTTGTAGTCTAGTATCTACATTAGAAAATTTTGTAAAGTAAAACATTCTTGCGATGCTCTTTAATTTTCCATCCGGGACCTCAAGTTAAAAAGGTACTGCCTTAGCTAACACTCTAACCCAAGAGAAGCAATAGAGCAGACCATTTTTTGTATGTCGTCTATAGTGGGCTAATTGGAAGTAGTGCCTCGTGTATTCTAACGGGAGCATTCCATTTCGATTTATAGTTCCGTCCATAGAATGTTGATCATTATCCACTGCTCTTTCTTTACTAACTGTTAAATGGCATTTAAGAGTAATGATGAAGAAATAGAAAAAAAAAACAGCTCTGTGAAGTCGGCAGCTTGATCATGTAACATCATGCAACGCGTAGCATGATATAACGTCATGTGACAGTCTTTTTATTTCCAAGTAGCATGCTGCAAGGACATTACAATTCTCCTGTAACACGTGCCTTTTCCTTAGTCAGCGCAGACTGAATTTAATGCACACACATTTGGCACTGCTACAGGGCCACTTCAATACCACACACCTCACTCAGGCTTCGCTAATGGCACTCGCGATTCTATCGAGCACGATAAAATGCTCTGCAATCCAAGTCATGAAAAGAATGCGTTAGTGATATCTACGAGTATTACAGCTGCCCGTATTTATTCTCTTTGCAGGCACGCAGGAAGTAAAATTGCATTCATTTGTTGAAAATTGTATTTTGTATTCCTGTTTTTATCACAGGATTATTCGTGAACTTCATGTTTCAGTTTCGGAGGCATTTTGTCACGCCTGGTGCAAGGGTGTTCAATATAGATTTTTATTTAGCAATGAGTCGGCCTAAAACCCGTCTAACTCTTACCGTGTAGCAGCACGCAAGCTTCGATCGCACTCAAAAAGTTCCACGCAGATCAAACGCCCTGGCCGAAAGTGCCTGTGTGACAACTCTGTCAAGAAAGTCAGTCATTGGAGATGAGGCTAAACTTAAAAAAAAAAACAGAAGGGAGATACCATCATTATCGGTGCAACCTCAGCAATGAGGGCAGCCCGAAACATCGTCATATATCCAGTGTGTTATCTGATTCGATGATGGCCTAAACATGCTCTCATACATACAAGCTCATACATGTTCATATCAAGCAGTGTTTCGTCGGTCTTACTTAGGTGTGTTTTTGATCCTTTATATAAATGATTGACCGATCCCCACTCCCATCCCTCTCTTATTTCTTAGATGCGGTGTTCGCAATGGATACCATGACGGAGAACTTTACATTCCAGTTTATCACGAATGCTTTCCTTAGCGTCACAATCTTCTTCTTTCTAAGGTACTTTTGGGTTTCCATTGTTTGTTATCATGTTATATATATATATATATATATATATATATATATATATATATATATATATATTCTTTTCACTACACAGTGGGTTTCTGTTGGCGTACGTCGCAGTGGGATCTCGAGAAGTTCTCACAAAAAAGAACCCATTTCTTGTCTACATTGTGCGAGCGTCGCGGCGATATATCAGGTGCGTCATGCTTTGTATAGGGTAAGAGGCTGTTGGTTTGTGTGGTTAACATTTTCCTGGGATATTTTCTTCTTTGTGCGACACTGTGCGACCAGATAACTGCTATTTCTTCTCTGTTGCTTTGCCGAGCATTTCGTCAGTTCAGAAATTAATTATTTAAAAAAAAACTCGAAGCGCAAGAAAACTCTCACGGCGCAAGAACACGACATAGAGAACACCCAGACAGAACACACCATAATCGAGGTTTTACCGGAACGAAAGACGCAGAAAAGCCTATTCGTGGCCAGCGTGTACAGCCCCCCTCGGGACCAGTTACCGGACTTCGATCATTTTTACGAAAAATCAAGAAGTCCACGAATGGCCACCAAGTCGTAATAGTGGGGGACTTCAACGCCTCGCACACGGCATGGGGCTATCATACCACCACGAGGAAGGGTGCTAGAGTGCACGATGCCGCCCAACAACACAGACTCACCCTCTGGAATGATCCTCTCCAGACCACGAGAATTGGAAACAGCGTCTCCAGGGACACAAACCCCGATCTTACTTTTACGGCGGACGTCCCCTGGGCAGAGTGGAGTCGGCTTCCGGAAACCCTAGGGAGCGATCACCATATCCTCCAATTAGATGTAGCACACACCCGTAGACAGACCAAGACCGGAATTGCACGACTAACTGAATGGAAATCCTTTAGGGACAACCTAGATTCCGGAGCAACTATAACCGACATTGACGAGTGGCTCAAAAATGTGCTAGATATAGCAGAACGCCACACCAAGGTCATACAACTTGATGCCGATACGCCCGTGGTTGACGCACACCTTCTCCACCTCTGGGAAGCCAGAAGTGCCCTCCTCAAGAGATGGAAGCGACAAAAGCTCAACAGAAAGCTAAAGACACGCGTCGCTCTCCTTACCAAGCAGGCTCAAGAATATGCGGACCAAATCGCCAGACAGAACTGGCACGCTTTCTGTGACGTGATACCGGGCCTCGCTCGGGACACTGTTTAAATAATAAACGTTTCTCTCTCTCTCTAAGTGCAAACATGCTATCCAGTGAGTTCTTATTCAAACATAGGGATATTATTGGGTGGTAAAAGCAGGACTGAGAGCCGTTTTCTGCCCGACGATGGATCACAACAAACCTGATCTTACCGCCAAATAACGCGACTGCTGACCTAGTTAACTGGAGTTGAAACAAACCTTCCACCTTAATAATGCTTTTGTCACCGAGCGTTGCGTCCTGCAACGCCGACTTGTTTTTGTACGAGCGAGTGTTGTGTAAAAAAAAATTTCTTTTTTCTGCCTCAACTGTTTTCATCACGACAATACAGCAGTCTTGAAAGAGTAATGTTTTGCATGTTATCTCCTCGCTTAAACACTTATCTGTGTTGCTGCTCAGGTTGGTAGTGCCTGCTATGGTGATAATACTCGTGGCTTTCCTGCTACCACTCTTCGCCTATGGTCCGGCGGCGGACGAAGCGTACAACCAGTACATCTACGGCTGCTACAACAAATGGTGGGCCGTGCTATTACAAGCCAATAACTTCGATAACTCCGAGCATGTGGTAAGACAGGGATTTTTTTTCTTCTTTTTTTCGCTTCACAAATTTAAAGAGCGGCCCGGAGATTCCTGCGATGTCTCAAAAAACTCTCGACGAAGCTACATTCAGTAACACTTACTCGCCGTTTCGCAGTGCTTGCAACACCTGTGGTACATCAACGCGGAACTTCAAATATTCCTGGTGTTGGCGTTTCCTCTAGCGCTGCTGTTTATTAAGTAAGTACTTTCATTTTCTCAAGTCGAAGGGTTAATAGGAAGCTTCACAACCTAAACCTGGCTGCCAGTCAACTTGGAGCCCTACAGTCCTACGTATTGAAGGCAGTGTAAAAAGATCACGCGTAAATATACAGGGCAGTATCTACGAGAGGCTATTAGACGATATTAAATATCACCGTGAACAGAATCAGACGCTAAGTTAAACAGGATACACTAAAATTAGGCCTCCTCACTGTATACTCTTGCCACAGTCACAAAATTCTGTCATATTTTCTTGGTCCGCCGTAGCCGATCATTCCAAAAGCCGTACACCTGGAAAACCACTTTTACCACTTCTACCACTTTCGAAATGGATCCGCGCCATTTTGAATTTCTTAAAGGGCAGAAGTGATCAAACAATGAAAGTTAAGTAGCTGTGGGAAGAAAGAAGTCACCTGGCTTGAAGTCAAACCACGATTTGTCGATCATCTATTCAACGATGGATGCACCACCTCAATGGGCGATGTGCACCGTCCTCTACGAGCCTGGAGTCCCTATCAGTCATAGTATGGCTTATTTACCTCACCATAACTTGATGTTTTATTCAGCAAAAGGACACATAAGCTTTGATTATGTGACGTTTAATGGACGACCATATATAGGCAATGCCATAAGGCTGAAATGACTTCGCCCGCAGACTTCCGCATTTTGCGCTTTTTTGAGTAGTTGGAACGTTGGAGAGTAGATGTGATTGTCATTACTTTCTCACTTCATCGGCCTTCGAACATTGCAGATGAACCCAGCTTCCCCACTTTCTTATAAAATGAGAAAAAATAATCCTCTTCTATCTGCTCGAGCAAGAAGACGCGGCGCTCTGTCATCGTTGCATGCAGGCTGCTATTTTATTAGTGAGGAGAGTCATCTTCCATTCTGTGCTGCAGCGCCATTGTAGATGCCCGCATTGGCCCCCCATATGCCTCGTATCCGTAATTCCATAGGATCACATACAATCCTCTCTATAAAAACGAGCATACTCCAATACGAATTCACGCGGTCATGTGGAATAATGGCATATGGGGAATTTTAAAGCGAAGCTTCCTTGCCGAGTTCTAGGGACTTTTTCGTACGTATCTGGCCTCTAACGCCGAACGCGTTTAATGGGAGTTGGTGGCGCCATCTAGGAATACTGCACCTAAGAAATAGTTTACCCTTCAAAGCATGCAATTTCATACAATAATTACTATAGGGAAATGTGGCGCTAGTGTCTACGGGAGCTGCAAGCAGGGCGATTCAGCCCATACAGTTACCTACAATTATACTAGAGGGAACAATGGCGCTGCGAACGCTCAGCCACCATGGGAATGATGGCATGGATTTGACTGATCTTCGTGCTTGGGACTTCAAACGTTCTTGCGACTTCGTTTGTCACGCTTTATCTGGGTCTAAATTTCAAAGCAATTTATACTTTTTTTTAATGCAGAGCGTAATACGACTATGCAAGCACGCATAATCGCTGCTAATTGCAGTGCTCCCGCTTGTTCATGAGTACGCGTGGCGCAATGGTTTCAGTATCAGGCTTCTGTGGTAGAGGTCCTGTGTTCGAATCCTGCCGTCGGACAATTTCAGTAATGTTTATTGAATTATTTATAAATCAGTGCTTTCTTAAAAATGTTCACTTCTCAAAGTAACGAATCCGTTTAAAGTGCGAAGGACGAAGTATAGGCAAATCGATGTACTTACCCCCATCATAGCGATGCTGGCTGAACTGCACTGCTTGCAGTTCGCGTATACGCCAGCGCCACAGTTCCCTCTAGTTATTATATGAAACTCTATGCTTCAGCCAGCATCGGAATGATGGTTAGTACACGATTTGCCTAAAGTTCATCCTTTTGTCTTCAAACAGCTTTAGTGACTTTGCAACCTCACCAGTGCGGCGTTATATACAGGGTGTTTCAGCAAACACTATCAAAAAATTTTGAAGGTTGTCTGTGGCCGATAGGAGGATTCTAGTTCGTGAGCTGGTCTACTCGAAGAGGCGTACATTACTTGCTCAAAAAATTGAAATGCATAATCGACTAATTCACTAATTAAGTTTTTAACTAATTAACTTATTAATATGAGCCATATTGCAATTCACAAATTCTAGCCGTGGAGTTCGCAAGGTGGATTCACTTGAAACGAATTCTCAGGAGGACACCAGTTTAGAGATATCAATTCTCAAACTTTGCGAAGAAATGAATTGGCGTTCCAGTTAGTTTTGTGCTTCAATGCATAAAACGACGCTTTGTTAGAAAAGAACTGGAACGCCAATACCTTTCTCCCCAAAGTTCGGGAATTAATATTTCGAAACTGGTGTCATCCTGAAAATTCGGTCCAAGCAGCCCGCGAATGCAAGCAAAATTGCCGCGCGACTGACCGCTCGAGGCACTTTGCGTGTATGCGCGGGGTTCTTTCACGTTCGGAAAAACACTTTTATCTAGCACGTATTGAGCAACAGAAAGCTGTATCGGGAGTTTTTCATGTTGTTCTACTATTTTCTCATTGACACTTTTAATTTAATTACAATATTTGAGAGGTTGATTAACTAATTAAAGGAGGGAAAGAGAAAAGCAGAAGGCAGGGAGGTTAACCAGAATAACGCCCGGTTGGCTACCCTACACCGGAGGATTGGGAAAGGGGAACACAAAGATGACAGGGAGTGAGAGGAGGAAAGAAAAGAAGGAAATTAGCGTTGAGTTCCCCGACGCGCGTGTGACTATTAGTCAAAGACGTTCACACAAGCCCGTCGTCCTCAAGAAGCGCAAAAGTGCATTCACCGCTCTTTAGGCCGACGAACGATGGGGGCGGTGTTCCAGCAGCACCTGCATGGAAGGCGGCGTATTGTCCAGTTTTTGTAGTGCCCTAGCAAGTTTTTGACTTCTTGAGGCATATCGCGGATAGTGGCACAGCAGGTGGTCGATAGTTTCTTCGGTGCCGCAGACCTCGCATGCTGCACTGTCGGTCACTCCAATTAATGTAGAGTATCTCTACACTCCTAACCAAAGGCGACAGAGAAGCGAAGCTTCACTCCAAGGAAGTCCGAATGGAGGTCGGAGTTGCAGTGAGGGGTTTAATCGATGTATTCGTTTATGTCTTAAGTTCGGCGAGTTCCACTCGGTCAGTGAGAGACTGCGTGCCAGGTGTTGAAGCTGCCTTGCGGCGTCTGTCCTCGAAAGCGGAATCGGAACGCTGTGCTCTTTTTGGTGTGATGCACGAGCAGCGTTATCTGCGGAACCATTGCCACTGATTCCACAATGACCAAGTACCCATTGAAAGACAACCTCGTGGCCTTTCTGTTGGGCGTGATGGGGAAGTTTTCATGATTTCGTATTGCAGCTGTTCATGACATCTGCGTCGGAGAATTGACTGCGTGCACTGCAATGCCGGTTTTGAGTCAGAAAACACAGCCCATTTTCTAGGTCTTTCAGAATCAATGACTTCAAGTGCACGACGCAGCGCCGTTAGCAACGGAAAACAACATTACCTTGGTTCTGTCCAGCTACGTGCGTGGCATTTGCATATTTTTAAACCTTGGGGCATGATAGTTGGGACACCCTGTCTATCGTGTTAAAGAAGCAACCATGACGGCATCATGTCATTCATATCATTCATGCCATGCCGCACATAACATGCCTTGTCATTCGTGTCATGACGCACATGGCGTGTCATGCAATCTGTCATTCATGTCATAACACGCATGTCACTCGTGTCATGACCTTATTGTCTTGTCATCATGGATATTAGATCATGCATATATCTAATATATAATATAAAGAAGCTCGAGAACAAGTTAAGGACCGCACAAAGAGCGATGGAACGAAAAATCTTAGGACTAATGTTAAGAGACAGGAAGAGAGCGGTGTGGATCAGAGAACAAACGAGGATAGCCGATATTCTAGTTGACATTAAGCGGAAGAAATGGAGCTGGGAAGGCCATGTAATGCGTAGGATGGATAACCGGTGGATCATTAGGGTTACAGAATGGATCCCAAGAGAGTGGAAGCGCAGTCGAGGTCGGCAGAAACCCAGATGGGGTGATGAAGTTACTAAATTTGCAGGCGCAAGTTGGAATACGCTAGCGCAAGACAGGGGTAATTGGAGATCGCAGGGAGAGGCCTTCGTCCTGCAGTGGACATAAAATATAGGATTATGATGATGATGATGATGATGATGATGATGATATCTGATATATCAAGTTACAGAAACGACCACGATGGCATGTCAATCATACCATTTATGCCATGACATACATGCCATGACACATGCCCTGACAAGCATGTGATGTCACGATGTCACGACATGCGATGTGCATGCATGTCTTGTCATTCATGTTATGGCATTTATGTCATGTTATGTCATGTCATCCATGTCAGGTCACGCATGCATGTCATTCATATCCTGAATAAATCAAGTTAAGGAAACGACCACGACAGCACCATGTCATTCATACCATTTATGCCATAACGTACAGGCCATGACTGATCAGACAGGTCATGGCATACAAGTCATGGCATACATGTAATGGCACTGAAGTCATGAGATGTCATTCATGTTATACATGCATGTCACGCCCCCCACGCCTATTCTGATGTATATCCAGTTGAAGAAACGACCACGACGGCAACACGATGTAAGTGGATATAGATAGATAGATTCAAAACACTTTAAGTTCGCAAAGAATGCCTCGCAATCAAAGGCGACTCCCGTCATGGACGTCGGCTACTGTTACGTGCACTAGGGTTGCCTGTAAAAAAAAATGAAACGAAAGCCAAAACGTTGGTGAGTCACGAAGGCTTCATCCATTCCAGCCACTTTCTGAACAGGGCTACAGATTTTATGAGGGAAAAAAGTAAAAATGCAATTGTTTTCAGTCTAAAATCGCTGATTCCCAGCCGAAGCTGTCTGAAACGGGAAGTGTTTTCAGTGGCGTGAGAATGGCGGCTGGATCTGGTGGTGACTTCTTTAGCAGACATAGTAAGGATGTTCAATGATCACGCCAAGCCGGTCACACTGACCGAATAGAAAATAAAATCACCCCACTGAGAACAAATTTCGGGACAGCGTATGTGATCGGCCTGCCTACTTTCGCTTCTTTAGTCTCAACAGTCTCAAGAACGCAATTTTTATATGTGGCAGTTCTTGCTCATACTTTTAAACTTAGATTTATTTAGGTGTACTTTTTGCTGCGCAATAATTATCGTTCTTACCCCTTAGTGCCGTTCGTATCTCTTAAAGTGTTAAAGACATCATAACATTTTCTTGTCAAGTTTAAAGTGCATATTTCACTGTAAGCGCACCGCACCGTGTTAACTTGTCATAACGCTGCTCATTGGGGGGTTCGCTTCAGGCAACCGAGAGTGGCTGCTATCATCGGAGCCCTCATGGCCGCTGCGTTCTGCCTTATGACCTGCGTTCAGATCTACTCGTGGGACTTGTTCTATGCTTTCACGAGCGGGACCAATGATATGAGGTGAGTGTCATTCATTTCTTTCACTTCGCGTCGCTGACACCTTCGGTGCCTCCTGCAGATGTGACAATCTTCCTCCGTCGAATCGCGTTGTGAGCTGGTGGTGGCTACGACTTGATCCTGGTTTCTCTACATTGCCTGTAACTTCCCGGTTTCTTGTGCACCAGAAAGAATCGCTTTTATTTGCGTTCGCCAACTTGCATGAAACCTTTATTTTGTCGCTGTCGACCGAAAATGACGCTTTCTATTAACGGCACTGGCTACGGCGTGCAGCCTGCAGTGTTTTCCTCTCATTGATTTTTTCATCAAGCCTCTTCTTCTTCTTCTTGATTGTATTCTTATTCTTCTAGAAAAGCTATGGCACACAGCTACCACAGAGGAACGTGCAAGTAAACAGGTTGAACTTTTTATATGAATTTACGACCGATTATATCACTTAATAAATATGATATAAAAAATTAAGAAAAAAAGTAATCCCCATATTGATACGAAGTCCACAGGAAAAACTTAATTTTCAATCTGATTGATGGTGGTGGTGGTGGTGATGGATTGTAGCAGCAGGTGAGTTTAGGCAGGTGATTAAAGCCGGCAATTGCTCCGCCCAAGCGTCTCTTACAATAACACAGCAGTGTTTCACCATATGTCTATCAAACCAGTCTCTCATAAGAATACGATAAGGAGACGTGAAGTTTCTTTGCGGGCTATAACTACGGCTATAACTGCTAAATATAATTGCGGGCTATAACTTTGCGGGAAATACAAGGTGTCGCAGGCACGCATGTGGAAGGTCCTTTTTTTTTTGCAGATTCTCCAGGAGAACGTCCCTTTCATCTTGGAATTTCGGGCGCGACCAAAGAAAGTGTTCAATGTCTCCTGTCTCGTCGCATGCCATACAGTTCAAATAATTGAGTCGCCCCATCTTAAGTAACTATGCCGGTGTACGTGCAGATCCTGTCCTTATTCGATATAAAAGTGAGGCTTCCTCTCAGTTAAATCTCTCGGTTACGCAGGGCATTTGTGGTGGAACCCAGAGCGACCCAAAGTGATTTCGAATGTCATATTTCTTAACTTGATTACTCTTTGGGGCGTTGACCTTGGCAGGATGATAGAGCGCCACGTATGCAAGCACATTAGCTTTTTCGTTGCCAGACATACCAAAGTGGGAGGGAATCCACTGAAACTTTACAGTGAAGCCTTTGTTGTTAGAGTTCTTTCACGAGGACTAGTGATTTGCGCGGGAACTTCATGGACAGCAGGCCACGACAGAGTTGTTGTAACGCGGCCTTTGAGTCCGTAAGGCGAACCACATTCTGTGGAGGCAAATTTTTTTAGTTTGCGCAGAGCAGCAGCTATTGCCACGCCTTCCCCAGCTGTCGACGAGGCTATATAGTCCATACGGCCAGACCGCGTATATCTCAGAAAGGGTATATGGAATGCAGTTGCACAGCGGTCTTCGTCTACTTTAAGTTGACACAGCCATCTGTGTATACTTATAGGTGATTCGGGTAAGTCGGGTTCAAAAGTTCCAGGACTAGTGACTTGGCTTCTGCAGAAGGAATGCGGCTTTTTGACTGCAATCGTGGTACACTTAAGTTGTGTGTGATATACTCGAATGTCTTGGGCGGTTCTACCTTTTCCGTCTGTCTCGAGCAGCGTAATTCTAAGACTCGAACCATGTTCAGTAGGTAGGTAGGTAGGTCAAATTTATTGAGGTTGGGAAGAATCTTCACCCCGTTTTTTAGGGGCAAGACTGCACCATGTTCAGTGCAATATAAAAATGTTAGCCCGGCCTGTTACCTATACGTGTTAAGAGGGCTTTGCCAGGCGAAGACTCACTCAAACGTAGTAGCTGGTTCAGTAGAGTCTGGGAAGCCTGAAGTCGCAGAGGGCGTGACTCAGCTTCGTAGAGCACTTTCTTATTTGATGCTGGCTGAGGGACTCCCAGGTACAGTCGTATACCTTTTCTGTGTATGTCTTCTAAGCGCTCGTATTGACTATCTGAGGGTTACCAGAGGTAGCTGGTATAGGATCCGACTAGTAACCAACGCTGTATGTAGCCGTAGCATCAACGTCGAGTGGTTGTCCCAGCGTATGCCACCGACTTGCTTGAGCACATGTAGCCATTGTGATGATGACGCCACAACGTCATCAACAGCGCGGCGCCAGAGTAGCCTGTGATCCGAGGTAATGCCAAGAAATCGGACGTTGGTGACTTGTCGAATATGGTATCTGTCCAAATTCAGCTTCGAGCGTGCAGATTTTCTTTCTATTCCAGGAAATCGTATGAATGACGATTTCTCTGCTGATAGTGATAATCCAAGTGTTGACAAGTGGCCCTGAATGGCATTTAGTGCTCCCTGGGGTATTTGTGCGAGGCGACGATGCTGGTAGCCAGAGACCCATATGCAGATGGATGGGTGGTGTTCGATGGTTTAGTATTCTTGGGAGACTAGCCATGGTGATGTTAAATAATAAGGCAGATAAAACACTCCCCTTTGGTACACCGCGAAATATACCTATTTCATCGCTCAAAGTGTCGCCAAGACGAACTCTGATCCGGCGATCATTGAGAAACGTATACGTATGAAGTGCAAGAGATGACCCGTGATGCCGATAACTTGTAAATGGCTGATGATGGCTGTTTGGGACACGTAGTCGTAAGCCTTGGAAACATCCATAAAAACGGCAAGTGCCGACAGGCCATCCGCACTGTAATGTTCTATGTAGCTTAGCAGGTCCAGTACATTGTCTTGAGCACTTAGACGCTGCCGAAACCAAGTCATGCAGGACGGTAGTTTCCGACCCTGCTAGACGTACCAAGTGAGTCTTGTGCATGCCATCTTCTTGATTAGCTTCGCTGCACAGGAGGTCAGAGATACCGGTCTGTATGAGTCCACAGCTGCAGAATTCTTTCCAAGCTTCAAAACTGGTAACACCCGTGCTACCTTCTATAAATGCGGGATATCCCCTCTGGTCCATACTTGGTTAAAAATGATTGCAAATCACGTCGGCTCTTAACTGGTAGGTTAGTCAGCATCTGATTATTGACAAGGTCAGGTCTCACCGCACAGCGACGTCGGAGGCTGCTAATAGCTAATTCCAATTCTCTCAGTGTGAAAGGAATATCCATCGGAGACGATGATAGCGGCGGAGGCGGGTTAGTTGTGCCGGCTGACCTGCCGGAAGACTATACTTGAGCAAAGGCATTCGCAACACAAGCAAGTGTCTTGCCTAACTTCAATGCTAGGGCTTCAAATGGTTTGTTTGGTTGAATGTTTCCAGGTAAGGTTATTGGCGACCTACCATACCCTCCTTGCAACTGGCGTGAATACCGATAGGCTTGTACAAAATGCTGCCCATTGATCTCTTCTTAGTTTTCTTGTGTAACGGCGAATCACTGCGTTAATTCTGTTATATATAGTATGCATTGGTGGGTAGCCCTTCGTCCTCATCGGCCTCCGTTCCGCTCTTCTACTGGCAGCGCATAGATATTGGACCTTTAGGTCCGGAGCGGGGAAGTGGTCGGGTAGCTTCAGCTCAGCGGTAGCTAATCTCTTGCTACGGAGCATGTTCGCGAACAGGTCTCCAGATGATTCGCTTAAGCCGTCCCTGTACGTATACCAATGCGCCACAGGACAGGATCTTGGTGCTATATTCATCAATGTTAACGAAGACTGGAAAATGGTCGCTGCCCATTCTATCTTTACTCTCGTTGACGATGCGAGGATGTCCGCTGAGTGCAATACGAGGATGGCGCTGAGAGGCCGGTGGTCGGAAAAACGTTGGCTGTCTGTCATTCGCCACACAGACTCGCTCAGTGTCTAAAGCATTAACAATTATTTGCTTCCCACGAGCATCAATCACCTTGTCACCCCCGAGAGTATGGTGCGCGTTAAAGTCCCCGCATATAATTTTCGGGGCCGGGCAGCGGCTACAGAGGTCTCTTATGATTTCTACCATCGATACCTTCTGGCGAGAACTCACATATACGGACGCCACGCTGAGGCTTCGGTTTCCCAACTGCATTTGTACAGCAGTGACCTCCAAAGCACTGCTGCAAAGGTCCTGAACTGGTAGAACGTAATTTGGTATTTCACGTCAGACATACAGCATGGCGCTTCCGTTCGGAAATGTCGGAATACTTTGGTTTTCATGGGCGACATAACCAGCAATTGATCTGGAACCTGGAAGGCCAGTCTCGGACAGGGCCAGTCTTGGTACAGGCATGTTGCGTAAGGAAAGCGACAGTTCAGGTAAATAACACGCAAGACTTGCACAGTTCCATTCATAATAAGCGGCACACTTGGGCGAGACGGTGAACATTGTGTCCTGACCGCATTCATATTGCTAGGTGCTTTAAGAGGAGACCGAGCTTAGAATCACTGACTCAAGAGCCAGGACTACTTCTAGCATGTCCTTCATCGAGCTCGCAGGTATCTTCTCTATGTGTGATTGAAGGGCCTTGAATAGAGCACGTAGCACCCATTGACAGTCTTCCTGCATTGTTGTTTCACCGAAACGCGAATGTGGTCGCTGCAGAGCAGATACATAACTTCGCTGTTCCGGTTGTTCAGCAGTCTTCACGTATACGAGGCCTCTGTTTAACAATTTGACTGCTATAGCCGCTCCACTGTGCGATGGCACCACTGTGTCCTGGGTTCCGGAAGTAGGCTTCAGGCTTGGGAAATCAGTTTTACTCTTTGAGCTACATGTGATTCATTGAGCTCCATCTGATTGGATTCAGTGACGTAGTGAATAGAAGTAATGCAGATGTCCTTCAGCGGTTCGATACCCCCAAGCTCATGCGCCAAACGACAGAATAGCATGCGGTAAAATGGGACATACTTTTTTTAAAGCGACACCTTTCTCTGGTTCGTCCCTCCACTTCGCAGTTTGTATGTTTCCGGTTGTTTATGGCCAACTTCGGACACTAGGTGGCACTAAGTGCCTCTAGGTATGTGTTCGATATACAGGGTGTTTCAGCGAACAGTTTCAAAATTTATTTAAGGTTGCCTGTGGCAGATAGCCCAATTCTAGTTAATGAGCTGGTCTACTCGAAGCGGCGGACATTACTTGCGCAAACAAAATTTAAATGCATATTCGAGTAATTAATAAGAATTTACTAATTAAGTTTTAACTAATTACCTGATGGCCCATATTGTAATCTACAAAGTGTAGCCGTGGAGTTCGCAAGGCGCATCCACTTGGAATGAATTCCCGGGATGACACCGCTTTCGAGATATTAATTCCCGAACTTTGCGAAGAAATCCATTGGCGTTGCAGTTAGTTTCTTAAGAAAACGTCGCTTTATGCATTGAAGCACAACATTAACTGGAACGCCAATGCATTTCTCCGCAAATTTCGGGAATATCCCGAAACTGGTGTCATCCCGAGAATTCGTTCCAAGTGGATCCGCCTTGCGAACTCCACGGCTACAATTTGTAGATTACAATATGGGCCATCAGGTAATTAGTTAAAAACTTAATTAGTGAATTTTTATTAATTAGTCAATTATGCATTTCAATTTCTTGTGCAAGTAATGTCCGCCGCTTCGAGTATACCGGCTCATTAACTAGAATTAGGCTATCTGCCCAAGGTAAACTTTAAGAATTTTTGAAAGTGTTCGCTGAAACACTCTATATACATAATTGTCCGATGGTCGCTTTCGAACCCAGGTCACCCAGCACAGAGGCCCGATGCTCTAATGTGTGCCAGAGTAGTTGAAAAGTGTCCAGTTACTTACGAAGATGGCTGAAAATTGTTGATAGATTTGTTAGATGATAGATTTGATAGATGTTGACTGAAATTGTTGCTATACGCGTCGCATAGCAAATATTAGTTGTTGCAAGTGAGCATGCGCTTCTTCTAGCTGACGATGAAGAAATAAGTTAAAGGGCGCGTTCGTCCCAAAAATTCGCTGCGCCTCTCTTATCGTATATTGTGGCGCTGTGGCGCGTTCCTACAAGGCCAAGCACGTCGTATCTCGTGATTCAACACGTTTTAATGGTGAATAAAAGTACCGATTTCTCTGCAAGGTGCACCGCGGTGGCTGAGGGACGCGTTCGTCACTGAAATCTGCAGAGCGTTTCTTGTCGTAATGCGCAAACTGTCCCTTACGAAGATATCAACCCAAGGTTGGTTCTGTCTAGAATCTTTTATTGAAGGAGCGTCCTCCAAGCAGTAGCGACGCAGTAATGAGAATCGTTGGCACTCGAGAAATAAATACTGTGTTGTTTCTGATGCATCGCAAAAATAACGCCGGTGCTTCCTTCTTTTCCTTTATCTTGATTTCTCTTTTTTTTTTTTTGCAGTTCTGCTACCCGCCTTTTGAATCGGGATTACGAAGCGTGGAAGTAGTTTATGTGTTTCCTTGGTGTGCTTCTTGCCCGCCGTGGTTGCTCAGTGGCTATAGTGTTGGGCTGCTGAGCACAAGGTCACGGAATCGAATCCCGGCCACGGCGGCCGCATTTCGATGGGGGCGAAATGCGATAACACCTGTGTACTTAGATTTAGGTGCACGTTAAAAAATCCCAGGTGGCCCAAATTTCCGGAGTCCCCCACTACAGCATGCCTCATGATCAGATCGTGGTTTTGGCACGTAAAACCCCATAATTTAATTTTTTTGTGTTCTTGCGTCTGAAAGTTGAGCTTTCAGACTTTTTATTCTTTTTTTATTTTTCATACAAAAGGAAATTCTGAGCAGGTTTGCATGAGATGCAATAGCAACAGGAGAGCGTCCAGACGAGACCAACGTTTCAATCTCAAGCTCAGCTTCCTTGGCCCTGGTCTTACGCCTGCTTAGCTTCTGCAGAGCCTCATGAAGCCCTCGACATACGATATTGCGTTGGTGCCCTATATGTAACGACGGAGTTGTTTTATTTTTGCCACTTGGAGACTCTGTCATGCAACATTTTTGGTGAGGCCAAGCTTCCAACCGCAGCGGTTCCGCTTGCCAGCTCCCACTGCGTTTCTCGCAACCACTACGGAGAGCACTTCCGCAGTAGAATCGCGACCGTGTCGTATAGTGACGTCGGCGGGCGGTGAGCCGAAGCGTTTGACGCCGCTACCGGAAAAAAAGTGCGGGCGGAAAATTAAAGGCGCCCAAGCCTGTTTACGGACCCCTGGGGCGTGGCGGCTCGTGCGCAAACTACACGTTCAGCGCATACGTGCTTAGTTTAAGCGTACCTTGTAAAAACAACAAAAATAGGGTTTGCGCATTGTCTAACTACGTACAGCCGTCTACACACTCAGATGGTACGTTTCCAGAAACACTACATATGTGGAGTAAAACCTTGTAAAGAATAATCAACGACTAGCTGAGAAAAACCTTACAAAATGGCTATTAATTTATTGGTTTACGAGAAACCAAACTGTTTCAAATGCATAACAAACAAAATGGCTTTGGCAGCACGTCCGCATCCAGTGTAGAAAAGACTGTCGTTGCCTTCACTGCCACCGATGTATGCACTTCGCCAACGTGGAACTGTACGGAACCATATAAGGGTGGTTATAAATAGTCTTCACTATTTCGCGATAGGGCGTAGTAGTACACCCTCTTAAGGGTCAGCCGAGCTGCACATTTTGATAAGCAAGGGTGATAGTGCCCTGGCTGGATACGGTGTAGCGGCTTCGTACAGTAAGCAGTCAGGTGTCCTTTATGTAACATTGATATACTACGTACCTGCATGCGCTCGCATACCCACGAAAATGCGGGCTTTTTCGCTTCTCATTGCGCAGGAGAGTCAAAGACACGCTGGAGCTCATCTACTTCCGGCCCTTCACCCATGTTGGCGCGTACATCATCGGAGTGATGTGCGGCTACGTAGCTGCACAGTACAATAACGTCACAATAAGGCCGGTAAGTCTTGCAAGCATTTCTTACAATTACAAAAACATATACCGACGAGCAAGTGACCCATCAAGAAACAACTAAACAACGTGAATGATTAAATGTGGTGATGAAACGTGACTGTGCGACTACGGCGCCATTTAAACATCACTATGACCGAGTCGTGACTCTTCCATAAGGGGATTTCGTAGCTTGAGAAAAATTTAACTAAATGGAACAGTTAAACAGTTAAAAGGTTTATGGAACGTTAAGTCATTTAAATATGTTAGGTATTGCATGACATAGCAACTGCACAATCTATGGGAGACACAGAAACAGGGCTCTTTAAATTAAACAACAGTAACAAAGTGTCTTAAACATGAACCAGAACCAGAGCCCATCCAACTGCGTCGAACGGGGAAATTATCAATGTTCGGAAGCTTTACCATAATCGTCTACTCACAAGGAATATCTCATTCGCTATTTGTCCGTAATGAAAACAACAAAGGAGGCGCGCCTATAGTTGTCCTTAACCGTAATGAAAAATATTAATATACGTATCTCCACGTCCCGAAAACCGTTCCCTCACTCAATCTGTAACCTGGCCGACGAGCAGATAGGCAACCAGCTGCGGACGTGTCAGGGTTATGGAAAGCTGGTACTAAATTCTGTTGGAAGTAACAGGTCTTCTACCGTAGCATTTCCAATTTTCATTTATTGTATACAGCGATGCGCGTACATGCATGCATCAAATGAGGCCTATAAGAACCTATAACGGTCAACTGTGTGTTTCCAAAAATTTTACGGCTGCTTGACTGTATATACTAAACCATGCAGGCCGAGGTGTATTATTTTATGTTCTTTTTGCATTGCCTTACTTTAGAATTCTATACTCAGGCCGATTAATGCTGAGCTATACGTCAGAATAGACGGCACTAATACCGGACGCAGTAAGGTCGGCAAGATGACATCCGTGAATTAAGTTGATCTTTTCTGCGTTCCATCTTAGCGCTGCTTATGCATGTGTAACATCGACCTGATGATGCCGAACTGCGGATTGCACTATAGTGTGTACATACGACGAAAAAAGCTTTTTCTGCACACTGATAAATTCATCGGGCCACTGACACAAGCTGCAACGGCCCCCGCAAACATAAGCATAGCGATTGAAACCATAGCAACGGACAACTAAGACTGTCATGTTGAGAAAACACAAGCATCTAATATTTCAACCGGCTGATTGCAGAGCAGTGCTGTGCCACTAAACAAGCGCGAAACTGCTTCGTGTAGGTCGTATCTACATCAATACAGTAATATCAAGGAATGCCTACCCAGTAGGTTTGTAACGTGGGGACGTACCCGCTGTAAACTTCAATAATTCCAGAACGTCGAGATGGGCCTGTGGCTCGTCTCATTGGCCCTGGCATGCGGCGTCCTGTTCGCCTCGTTCCCTTGGAATCAAGGCCATTTGCCGGACGCCGTAACCAACGCTCTCTACGGCGGATTCCACCGGCTCCTCTGGGCGCTCGCCTTCTTCTGGCCATCGTACGCCTGCGCTACAGGTCGGGGGGGTAAGGACACAAGGCGTGACGCCGTACCTTATTACCAACGCATGCAATTTTGGGCAAGTTTGAGGTAGATCTATAGACCCCCCGCGGATATCAATGGCATGGCGTGCCGCTACTGAGCAAGACGTCGCTGGTTCGATTCCCGGTCGAGGTGGCCGCTCTCCGATGGAGGCCGAAGGCATTCGTGTACCGTTCTTTTCGGGCTCGTTAAAAAGCCTCAGGTCGTCTAAATTAATTCGGAGTCCGCCCTCCTCCCCCGTATGCGTATCTCAAAGCAAATGAGCAAGCTCTACTAACTTGAACTATATACATAACTTGGGTATGATAGCTGCGCCTCACTGAGGTGCTTACCAGGTGCTTCAGCGAGCACTTACAAAACTTTTTTTAGAATTGCCTGTGACAGATAGCACAATTCTAGTCCATGAGCTGGTCTACTCGAAGAGGCGAACATTACTTGCAAAAAGAGAATGAAATGCGTAATCGTCGAATTAAATAAATGATCTGATTAAGTTTCTAACTAATTACCTTATGGCACATATTGCAATTTGCAAACTCTAGCCGGGGAGTTTGCAAGGCGGATCCACTTGGAACGAATTCTCAGGATGGCACCAGTTTCGAGATATTAATTCCCGAATTTTGCGGAGGAATGCATTGGCGTTCCAGTTACTTTTGTGCATCAATGCACAAAATGACGTTTTGTGAAGAAAGTAAGTGGAACGACAGTGCATTTTACCCTAGGTTTGACGGCGCATATCCCGTAAATGGTGTCATCGGCATAATTATATTCAAGTGGATATGCCTTGGAGTCTCAGCCGCTAAAATTTGTTAATTGCAATACATGCCATAAGGTAATTAGTCAAAAACGTAATTAGTTTATTTTTGGTAATTCGTCGATTATGTATTGCAATTTTTGTGCGCAAGTAATGTCCGCCTCTACGAATAGACCAGCTCATCAACTACAATTGTGCTACCTGCCACAGCCAACCTTTTAAAACTTTTTGAAAGTGTTCGCTGAAACACCCTGTATATATATATATATATATATATATATATATATATATATATCCCGTAAATTAGGGAATTCAAAAGATAATTCAATATTCTTGTCAATTAGTCGACTCGGCATTTCGATTTACTGGGCGAGTAATGTCCGCCTGTTCGAGTGGACCGGCTCAAGGACTAAAATTGTGCTATCTACCACAGGCGATTTTTAAAACTTCCCCGGAGTCCTTGCAGCAACACCTGTGGAAGAGAAGTTTATTGCGAAAAGAAATGAAGCGATCGAAGTTGGCAGGTTGACATTTCTAGGTAATTATGTATTCATATATGCAAACGAATAAGATACAGCATTGTGCATACAAAGAATAAGGAAGAAGGGTGAAAAGGAACACGGAGGGGAAAAGGCTGACGGAAAAAACAGGCGGTGTACAGAGAACTCATTAACATTTACGAAGCGGAATTTGAGTCTGTTCTTACAATGTGCATCAGCCTAGAAAAAATTTTTAATGTGAGAACTGCGACAGACCAAGTATTTCGCGGCCTAAGCATGGCGGTTTGCGACTGCGTGGCGCATTTTCAACTTGACAATAAACGCCTGTTAGCTCCAAACTGCATGCTTGGCCCGCGACAAATTCATAGTTTCCTTATGTCTTAAACATAAATACAAATATTAGTGTTAATGTGTCTATCCGTAACTAAGTGCGGACGAGTACACTGCAACGCACAAAAATACAAACGCACATAGTGCACTGCACTAAATCTCCAGTTAATACATTCATAGTGGATACGGGGACACCTTTGCAAATCAACTATCATCGCTGTTTGTTTTCAGAGTCAGTATCAGCAGCAGGTATTCATCTCCAAAAGTGAGTAATGAGCGGAATTAAAAACTAATACGCCCCCGCCTCTGACGTATACCTGACCCTTTCCGGGGGAAAAAAGCTATGTAACCTATGAAATACGGCGAGTGAAAAAGCTTTTCTGGTCACTTTTGTGGTGCTTCTTTAACCACGAACCGTTCTCTGCAGTCATGCTCGTGTATGTATCTTTAAAAGGACGTCTCTGGCGGTAAAGCGTGCGCACGGAAGGATATAGTGGCAAAGTACGTGCCTCGTGCCTAATGTTGGGATGTTATCAGCGGAACTGGCGGATTAGAAGTGTGAACACCACGGCAACCAAAATAAGTTAGCTGACAAACATCACGAAGCAATCTTGGTGACATTGGTATTCCTGGCGCAGGCATCCTCAACAGTATGCTGTCTTGGAGCTTTTTCTTGCCACTGTCGAGGCTGACGTACGGGATCTACCTAGTACACGTCCTGCTCTACATAACGCGCATGCTGCGCTTGAGGAGTTACATCAATACGGACGAGTACTTTCAGGTAAGCAGGATGGTTAGGGAGAAATAGGGCGCGCGTACCGAGTTGCGTGATGCAGGAGAAAAAATCTGCTTTCGGGAAAATGGTATACGTCTGTGGAACTAACGCTTGACATGCATGGCATTCTCTCAGTACCCGGCTATTATGAAGGACAAGGAAATAACAGATATGCTCATACAAAACATGGCTTTCTAATCAGCAAATAAAACTGTTCCGCTGTTGTTTGCACTCGCCTTGTCCAGGATGTTTCTTGTATACCTGTTAATCACTATTTACTATTTGCTTAAATAATCATTATTTGCATTATGATGGCGTGAAAAGGTTTCAGAGCATCGTCGAAAATATGCAATTGTTTGAACCACGCTACCTTTCTCACGCAGACTATCTCTCTCTCTCTCTTTCGGTCCATTTATATATATATATATATATATATATAATCACTACTTAAGTTTTAAACTAATTACCTGATGGCCAGCCCATATTGCTATTTACAAATTGTAGCCGTGGAGTTCGCAAGGCGGATCCACTTGGAATTAATTCTCTGGATGAGACCAGTTTCGAGATATTAATTCCCGAATTTTGCGGAGAAATGCATTGGCGTTCCAGTTAATTTTGTGCTTCAATGCATAAAGCAACGTTTTCTTAAGAAACTAACTGGTACGCCAATGCATTTCTCTGCAAACTTCGGGAATTAATATCTCGAAACTGGTGTCATCCCGAGAATTCGTTCCAAGTGGATCCGCGTTGCGAACTCCACACTACAATTTATAAATTGCATTATGGGCCATCAAGTGATTAGTTAAAACTTAATTAGTAATTTGTGTTAATTATTCAATTATGCATTTCAATTTCTTGTGAAAGTAATGTCCGCCTCTTCGAGTAGACCAGTTCATGAACTAGAATTGTGCTATCTGCCACAGGCAACCGTTAAGAAGTTTTGAAAGTGTTCGCTGAAACACCCTGTATATACATAGCCATACTATAAGAGAAGCAAACAAACAATGACACCAATGACATCATAGGGGAAATTACGTGTAGTTCGTAATTGAATTAAATAAATGATAAATAAATGGCAATGAAAGCGGATGAAGAAACAAGTGGCCGCAAATGGGATACGAACCATGTCTTCGCATTACGCTTGCGATACTCTTACCAATTGAGCTACCGCGGAGCTACCGCGGCCGTGTTATTAAGGACGTTTTCTTCTGTTTTTTTTTTTTCCAGCGAAAGTTTTCTATGCTAAATTTTTATCTCTCAAGCTTCTTTTCCGTTGCTTGATCTGTTTGAGTCTGAACTACGCTTTCTTTCGTGCCTCAGTTATCCCTAATAATGTCTGTAATGTACCACAGCATATCGTCGGCTTCGAAGATGCTGCCGTCTTCATCCCTTATATCCGCTTGCGAATTTTCAGTTGCAGCTCTGAGTGCTCTTACATGGTTCCTGAATCTTTCTGGCAATGTTATACACCCAACGTTCACTTGTGCATTTATTTTCTCTTGCACGAGCTCACTCGCCACCATTTTCTTTTCTCTGCATTTGTTCCATCTAAGGAGCACCTCTTCATGTAATCCCAACTTTATGGCTTCTCGATTACCCTATGCTTGCGCTCTTCTATAGCTTGCTTTATATCTTTGTTCCACCACTTACGTGGTTCCCTCTTTCCAATGCAACATTTTTTTTTTTTTTTGCCGTATCTGTCCTTGTCGTTTTGCTGTTCCTTAACGTCTACCAGTTTATTATATTCCCAGACTGTTGTAGGAAACGCCTCCATTTTCTTCTCTGTGTCTTTCGTGATCTCTATTATATGCCTTTCATTGGTTTTTAGAAATTCAGATGCTTTGGTTCACGTTTTGCGTTAGTATTTCTCCCAAATTTTATGGTTAAACGTTTATGATTGCCATCCAGACTATTTTTTCTATGTTCGTCTATCATATTTGGTCTAGTCGTTCGTAGACCATTACTGAGACTAAGGCGTAGTCGATACATGACTTCCTGTTCCGCATTGCCACGTTACCTGTCCATGACACTTACTTTCCCTTTTAACTATCATAAGGTTCGGTTCATCGCGTAGACCCCGCACTAGAGAACTGCTGTAATCCGTATATCCGTCTAAATCAGCCATGTTCGAATTCATATCTCCTACTAAAATCACCTGGCCCGATTTTTAAACTCATTTGTATCGCTTCTAATGCGATCAATCAGTTCTTCATTTTTATCTCTACTATCATTATCTCAGCCACGTCTTTTTGCCTTCCCACGTGCCCCTAATCCATGAATTCTTCAGTTAATACGTCTCCTTTATTCTTTGCCACTTTATACAAGATTGACAATAACAGGCGGGTGCTCCCAACCTCGTACATGCGTTTGATTCAAAGAGTACACGCTAATAGCTTCATCATGCTTAATCATTCAGGGATATTCAGAATGTCAAGTGTCATATATCGACTTGCAGCAAAGCGCCATCCGCCATCTTGCTGAAGTCACGGTAAAAAATAACTTTCTTTTTTTTCTGCCTTCTTCGCCATGTCAGCTTCGTTTAAATTAGCGCTCAAGGACAACGCTTGCTTCCGTACGAAAAATTGCGTGGGAAGGCGCACGCCTGTTTAGCCTATATGAGAGCAACTACTTTTGCTTGATTTTTATGCAAAAGTGCGGCTGTTTTTATTCAACGCAATTCAGATATATTTAAGCGTGTTAAGCATTTTAGCGGCAATATATACAGGGTATCCCAGCTATCACGCATCACGATTTTAAAAAAGAGGAACGGCGCTACGCGAAGCAAACCTAGTGCGTATTGTTTCAGTACAGTGGAGTAGCCGCCAGTAATTTTTTCGCTACTGAGAGTTAATTAGGTAATTGTAATTAATTATCTAACTCGAGAAGTACTCTCCTAATTGTCAAAGTGTCAATGAGAAAGTTGTAGAGCAACATGAAAAACGCCCGATACACCTTTCTGTTGCTCAATACGTGCTAGATAAAAGTGTTTTTCCGAGCGTGAAAGAAGCCCGCGAATACACGCTAAGTGCCTCGAGCGGCCAGTCGCGCGGCCATTCTGCGTGTATTCGCAGAATACACGTGCGTTCATGGCGCAGCTTGCTAAAGCGTTAGTGTGAAAGGCGTTCATTGAAAAGCCGCACATACTCAGTGCACTTGTGGTGCAATCTACTAATGCGTCGGGTTGCTGTCTTTGAACAACCCTTATGACGTGGGTTAGATTCCCATCAGCATCGAAGAAGCTTAAGGGATATTGTTGGGATTCATTATTGTAAAACGGCACATGCCCAGAGGCACATACCCAAGTTGGCGTTGAAGACGTTCATTAAAGAGTGGCACACACCTAGTGGCAATACCCAGTGACTGCCTACTGCCTAAACTGCCTACGGCTGAACAAAATAGATCGATTATAGAATTTTTTTTTTTTACTGGACGTCTGTCCCGCGACATTCAATATTGCACTGTTGCGAGCAGAAAAGAAATGCCCTACAGCTTGCCAATGCCGCCACGCCTTTCAAATTGTAGAAAACCACGGAGGCGTGTACAGCAACCTATCAACGCGCGCCCATTTCGAGAGCACTTTGACGTCGGTGGAAAAAAGTTTACCTCGCGCGACCTAATCCACCGATAGGACTAGCTAATTAAATGTCTTCGTTTTCTTCAAAAGTCCCTGGCATAACAGCGTATCGTTCCATGAAGTCCACTGGACGAGGTGGACTTCATGGGTGACATATGGACGAGGTGGACTTCATAGGTGACAGATGCTGCGTATGTTTCGCTATGTGAATGAATGATTGGCAATAGGCGTGATTCAGCGAAGCACGAAATCGGGAACGCCGAGGCAGCCTATGCACTTTTCTTTTTTGGGCATGTTTGTTTACATTATCGAAATCTTAAAAAATCAAGCAAACATGATTCAAATTTCCCCATCAAAACAACGGGTCCAACGACTGGTCATCACATAAGTTATTCAAGCCCAAGAAAAACCACTGCGTAAACAGCGGTATTTTCCCAGGATTTACTCCCTGTCTAATATGAGGAAGATGAAGAAAGGACGAAGTCAAGACACGGATGGAGCACAAACTTCGTCGTTTTCATGCTGTCATCGCTTCTTTTACGATAAAGGCTAATACAAAAACGTAAAACGTATTTCTGCTGCAACTCGTATCTCAATTCGTTGTTTCTTTTCCCATGGTTAACATTTGAGCAAAAGGCAAATCAAAAACGAGCTCGGTGATGAAGTCTGTCAAAGTTGAATACAATGTTAGCGATGGTCATTGTGTCAGGCTACGCGAGGGCATGCGGGCGGACAAGGCGTTGAGGCAGCGCCTGTATCCCAGCCCGATGGTGGAGTCGCATGGCGAAGCGTATACATGGTGCATTCCGCCTAATTACATAATTAGTCTTAATTAATCAATCAACTTCTCAAATATTGTAATTAGATGAAAAGGTGTCTATGAGAAAATTGTAGAGCAACATGAAAAACTACCGATACCGCTTTCGATTGCTCAATACGTGCAACATAAAAGTACTTTTTCGAGCATGAAAGAAGCTTGCCGCGCGACTGGCCGCTCGAGGCACGTTGCGTGTATTCGCGGGCTTCTTTCACGCTCGGAAAAACTTTTCAGTTGGGACAACCACCGACTTGACCCGAGTGAACCTTCGGACCCCCCGGGCCACAGTTTCTTGTGTCCAAATAAATTTCGTGTCACCGTCACCCGGTAAACCTCCTAGCACTTAATATATAGGTCGTGTTTGACGTGAGCGTGCTCTTCGCGTGCTGCTCGAATGAACAACTTGTTAATGAAACACGCGCTGAGAAATAATTTTTGTCTTTATTGTTATTAATTTACACTGATTAAAACATATTTTATTCGTATTCTTAGAAGAACACGATTTACCCCGTCAACACCAACTTGAATCAGGCATCGCTGCTACAAATACCGCCACTGCATGCCTATGTCACAAACTGTAAAAGATCTTCCGAAAGAACTAGAATTTCTTGCTTTTGATTTTGGTAGCTTTATTTTGTTAGTGTAACTCCTTGGTCACTTCAGTGCTGATTGCTGTTGCGGCTCCGGTGCGTCGTCTTCCTTCCTGCCGAGGGAAAGAAGTGGAAGAAGAAGCGGGGGAAGCCGCAGCGCCATTAGCCAAGTTCCGCGGGCGGCGGACGCCATATCTGCAGTGTCCAAAATCGAAGACCCTTAGCGGGGCCGCTCCAAAATTGTGCTGCCCTCACGGCATGGACTTTAGTCGACACGCTCAACCATGAACGACTACTACAACCTGCTCGAGGTGCCGCGCAACGCGTCGCCGGAGGACATCCGGCGCGCGTACCGGCGGCTAGCGCTCAAGTGGCACCCGGACAAGAATCCTGACAACAAGGCCGAGGCCGAAGCCCGCTTCAAGGAAATCTCGGAGGCCTACGAGGTACTCTCCGACGAGTCCAAGCGGCGCCAGTACGACCTGTACGGCAACGGTGGTTTCGACGCTGACCACCATAACGACTACGCGAGCCCCCGGGGTGGCAGCGGCTACAGCAACGGAGGCGCCTTCGCGTTCACTTTTCGCGACCCCGAGGAGCTGTTCCGCGAGTTCTTCGGCTCGTCGGACCCGTTTCGAGACCTGTTCCGGGGAATTCATGGCGGCCAGCGAGGTGCCACTGTGCTCACCGGCGGCTTTCCCTTCTACCAACAAAACTTCGGCAGTATCTTTCGTTCAGGCTTGCTCATCGACTTGGATGACCTGCTGTTCGGGCCCCACGTCTCCGCCAGCGGCATGGGCGGCGGCCCGGCAGGCTTCGCGGGCATGCCGACGCAGGAGATGACCTCGGTACGCTACGTGAACGGTAAGCGTATCGAGACGCGCACTATCATCCAGGACGGCTTGAAGACCGTACTCTGCTTCGAGGACGGCCAGCTCGTCTCGCGAACAGTCGAAGGCGCCGGGCAAGATATGTACAGGACTGCCGAGGAAGCGCCCCCCTCCAGGGAGGCACCGCAACAACAACAGCGGAGGGAGCCCGCCGACTTTTCGCCTTCCTCGCAGTTCGGCAGTGGGGCGACAGCGCAGCCAAGTTCGACGAGCAAGCCACCATCGCAAACGAGAAACAGAGCGCCCGCCGGAGGCAGCAGTCCCAAGATGAGCTTAAGCGGCAAGTCCACTGCTTCTTGCAGCGCTCCGTCCCCATCTAAGGCCTCGAGCAAAGGCGGCAGGAGCAAGAGCCACTCCAGCAAGCTCTACAAGGGAGGCAAAGACTCCAGGAGGCTACCGGTGGCTAGGAAGGACACTCCCGACTCCACAAGCAGTACACCATCTTCAAATTCGTCGCGACACGACAAGTCAAGAAACCGAAAGACCTAGCCAATAAGCTAGCTAGTCTTCACCTAGTGTAACTGCCAGCAGGACTACTCGTGGCAGGAAGAAAATTAAAGGGCGCAAACAAGTAGTGTGGCTATTCTGCGAAGCGTGTGAGCTCACGCACGTTAGGAAGATGGTGCATCAGACCTGTGAGAGAACATTTCCAAACACTGCCTGCCATACGTGTAAATGCTTCAGCGCTCACTAAACCTGAAAGGAGCCCCATGTGTTGCCGGAAACCAGGCCCGCTAGCTTCTACTTCGCTTGTCATCTGAAGAAGGACGATTTGACTTTCTAGCAAATCTAACTGCAATAAAATTTTTGTCCCTGTGCGAGAACTCCGTGCAAGGGAGTAGCACGAAGAAAGCTCCGTGTCCTTTCTATGTCCAAGACGCACTTGAATTAATC
This sequence comes from Dermacentor silvarum, assembly GCF_013339745.2. Lineage (NCBI taxonomy): Eukaryota > Metazoa > Arthropoda > Arachnida > Ixodida > Ixodidae > Dermacentor > Dermacentor silvarum. The sequence continues at coordinate 168,271,561 of NC_051154.1, forward strand.
AGGCTGTCTTGCTTTTCGTTTCTTTGTGTAAATTTGTGCCATATTAAGGGATTAACAGCTGCCTAGCTGTAGGCTAAATGATCGCATATGTACTTCTAGCTGCTCGCTGTCCCGATTTCTTTCATTAGACTTCATCGAGTTATGACATGATTCCTTACATTCATGGTTCTAGACGATTTCATGGTTTCTTTGTCTGCATACGTGATATGTCACGCTCATACTAGTTACCCATTGTCATTATGCGCGCAATATAATATTTCTTGGCGAACTCAAAAATGTTAGATACCGACGCGGTCATGACAGCTTCTGTTTTATTTCTCAAGCGCCAGTCAGAAATGACCGCAGTCGTCCCCACTTTTCTGTCAACATACGAAAAACGAAGTATCTACGTGCAACCATGTTCAAAGGAAACCCCATGGTTCCATGCCTGTTTAATGCAGTCGTGAAAAGGGGCACGCTTTTTCCGGTTTGTGTCTGTTCGTGGCATTTCCAGTAACATGCATGTCCGACTAGGAACTGAAACTGCGACAGCCTCGGTTGCATACAGAGCTCCATGCCATTTAGTGGAAAGATGCGGAAACACGCCAGCGCTGATTCTCTCGTAAACAAACAAGGCGGACACAGAAGGCGCACCACGGACGAGATGCTCACACCCATAACTCTGGCCGCGGCAGACCCCACGTCAACAGAAGTTGCAGTCGTTATACCAGAGCATTGTCGTACCGCGATTGCACTCCTCGCACAAAATCGTAAACGTGCCACGAAAAGGACTTATTCTTGCATAGTTAGTACTTGGGTGGTCGTGCATGAGAAGTTGGCGCAAACACGCCATCAGAAAATGCTGGCGACAGGCACGCTTATCCCGTGGTAAAGCTGTGCGTTTTATAGTTGTTTGTTATTGCACTTTATAACATTGGTGCCTCTCCCGGGTCCTTCTCCTCGCCGCAGTTGACAACCGCCTTGGGGGTGTTCTCGCTGAGCGTGGTGTTCGCCTACCTGCTACACGTGTGCGTCGAGGCGCCCGTTCTGCGGCTGGAGAAGCTGCTGTGCGAAGGGGACACCAGCGACGCCGTAGTAGCGACGCCGGTCAACGGAAAGGCGCGCAGCTCGAACATGGGCACTATCCAAAAGTCGGCTGTTTGACCATGGCACGAGCTCGAGGGACGCTCGACATCCAAAAGGGACACAACTCTGCCAGGAGTCTGAGCTCCTCTTGGATTAATTGCTCATTTTTCTCAAAATAATAACTGCATCATTTTGTCAAAGCGAACGAAACCACATGTTCAATGCACACGAAAATTTTCGCCTGGGCGAGAGCTTGTAAGAGCTCGTAAGAGGTAGCAGTATGCTTGCAGTAAGAGCAGCACAACGCCCCCAATACTCGATGAACAATCCCACAGGGCGTAGGTCAAATCACGGACACATAATATTCCTCTGCGTGACTCACAGAGACCGAGCCCAAATTAGACCACGCGCATGGTACGACTCAGAACGTTCAAAAAGCAGGCTTTAAATGATGCGCATATACTATAGTGTATGTTTGCATGCTTCTCTGCTGGCTGCTCTCATGTTTTCTCCGGGAAAGTCGCAAACTGTCGGGTCTTGTGTTATCCACAGTGCTCTAGAGGAACCTTCGTCTTCATCGTCCACATGATGGTGTGTACACGAATACTGATATTTCAAGCCAAATATAATACACGTCGAATAGTTTTAGAACCAAATCAAGAATTTTTCGACTAAATTGCGAATACTGCGCAGGATTTTGGAGTAGTTTTCTAGTAGTGCGGATTGAGGTTACAGTCAGATAAGTAATAAACTCTGTACAGAGCATCGAGCGTAGGTAGCTCCTCCGCTCTGCAGTGGGTGGTCCTCTCAGTCCAGGAGTCCGGCGGCCGTAGCTGCCCCTCTCACTCGGTCAACCTGTTCGAGCTGGTCCGTCGACTCGGAGCTGGACAGCGCTGCCTCCCATTGCCGTGTGGTTGGAAGTGTTACGGGGGTATGCTCTGGTGTGCTTGCGCGAGGCCCATACGATGTGGTAGGGCGTTGCGCGTTCAACGCAGTCACGGGACTGCGCGGAACTGTTAAATTACAACTGTTTATTACGTGACTACTGCGAACTGCCTTTATACTCAGTGAACAGCAACAAATCACAAAACCAAGAAGCCCAGCTCATTTCACACGTGCCGACAAACCAAGCAACGCTCAATCCTCGCTTGATAAAAATACAGAGGGCGAGCTTATATACATTTCGCCAAATCTTGCCATGGCATCTGCTTTAATAAGCTCACGCGTGAGCTAATTGTGGCCGTGATCGACACCAGCATATTTAAGTTAGGTACACACACTCACAAGTATTGCTTTGTAAAGCAAGAAAGCCTCCGGTTGGTGTCTTTGTGTTGCTGTTGTTGTTTTTTATTATTCAGATTGTTTTCACGCTTGCGCAACCAGTCATTCAGACTACGCCCGTTTGCACAATTTACTATTTACCACCATGACAAACGAAGCCTGTACCGTGCTCTCTGTGAATATTATACAAATTCTACAAACTTGGCTGTCTCCTTTTAGAACACAAGGTTTTCTATAGCGACTTCACACGGGTTTGGCGTACGTGGGATTTGGGTATCTATATGGCTTTTTACGTGGTCAAAAAACAGCTCTTCCGCGCCTGCAGAGCGTCAGAGCGAGTCGTAAAAGGTATCAAAATGTAGGTCTCAACGAAACAAGATGCTAGAATTAGTCACAGAGTTGGTAAAATTAACGGTAGGGACGTAATTGGAGCCAATATAGTCGCACATTATTCACATTGCACCATAGACTGCGCCATCTCTGGAGGGGCCCATCGGCATCTTGGTCAAAAAAAGAAAGCAAGAAAGGCTTGTCAACCAAACACGCGAGAGAAGACAACGTCGAGGTAATGTGCATAAAAAACGGACAGGAAAAAAAGAAAGCGAATGAAACAACTCGACATGAATAAACGAAGTAGAGGGTCCGGAAGAAAAACGTAAGGTTGCCACCAGGTCACGAGGTGCGGCGAGCGCGAGCCAGTATTCAGCGAAAGATCAAGAGCCATTGAAGAATACCTGTCTCAATAGCGCATGCCACTGCCCCTGCGGCGGCAGTCACGGTCACCGTCGCCGCGGGACGATTTTCTCCAAATTCCCGGAGCTCCCCAGTGGCGGCGCAGGGGCGTTCGCCAAGCCCTAAACGGGAAAACTAAAGACAACGACCTTTGGGGGCGAGGCCGCTGATAATCGACGTGAGCAAGGCCTCCCAGCGACGCGACCATGTACCAGCAATGATTCGTCGACAACTGAACTCAGAAACCGACTCTCTTTAGATATGCCTGTGGTACTCGACGGTCACCATGAAGTCAGTGCGTTATTGGACACAGGGGCTGATTACTCGATCGTGCGCCGAAAACTGTCGACACACCTGAAGGAAGTAATTACGCCTTGGTACGGAACACAAACTCGTACTGCCGGCGGACATGTAGTCACCGCACTTGGTATGTGCACACTCAGAGTAAGCATTCGTGGACGTGCGTTTCTCTCCAATTGCATTGTACTTCGCGAATGTTCCCGAGACATCATCCTGGGAATCGACTTTCTACGGGAATATGGCGCTATTATCGACCTTCGGAAGTGCACCGTGACCTTCTCGACAGAGAGAGCAGCAGACAAAACCGACGACAGCCATCTCAGCACGTTTTGCGCTATGGCGACAACATCGCGTTACCCCCCCGTTCAAGTGTCCTCGTTGATGTCGTGTGCGACAAGTTAAGTGACGGTGAGGCAGTCGCTGAAGGCAACTTCTCGCTCTTGCTCACACTGGGTATCTGCGCGGCTCGCAGCTTCGTGACGGCTCGCAGCTTCGCGCGTCACGCTTCGTGACGGACGTTCTACGCTGCTTGTGACGAATTTTAGTAATGAGTACCATCACCTTTTTCGTCGCACTGCTATCGCTCTCGCCTGCCCCATAACGGACATTGTTGAATGTTTCACGTCTGCATCACTGGACAATGATCTCCAATCGACACCGGGGGCCGCGACTGCATCACTCGACAAAGTATACATTAATTCGACCCTCCCGGAGCAACAACGAATAGCGCTACATGAATTGCTGCTTCAAATTCAAGAATGTTTCGCCTCGTCCTCTAAGGTGCGTCAGACACCCATCACTAAACACCGAATCATTACGTATACCGACGTCTCGCCCATAAAACAACAGCCTTACCGAGTTTCGGCCATGCAAAGAACGTGACGTGATACATACGCAAGTCGAAGAGATGCTTCAGGACGATGTTATAGAGCCTTCCAAAAGTCCCTGGTCATCGCCGGTCATCCTCGTAAAGGAGAAAGACGAAACGCTACGTTTCTGCGTTGACTACAGGTGGCTGAACAGCGTGACTAAAGAAAGACGTCTATCCACTGCCCCGCATCGATGATTCACTCGATAGACTGCGACGCGCCAAGTATTTTTCATCTATAGATCTGAAAAGCGGATACTGGCAGATGGAAGGTGATGAACGAGATCGCGAGAAAACTGCCTTTGTTACACCGGATGAACTGTATGAATTTAAAGTGCTCCCATTCAGCTTGTGTTCTGCACCTGCGACATTCCAGCGAATGATGGATACGGTTCTCACCGGACTTGCCTCGTTTATCTTGATGACGTCGTCATATTTTCGGCGACCTTTGAGGAACACCTGAATTGTCTGAAGACTGTGCTGGAAGCGCTCCGCGCCGCTACACCCACGCTGAAGCCAGAAAAATGCTACTTCGGTTATAAAGAACTTAAGTTTCTCGGCCACATTGTGAGCGCGGATGGCGTTCGGCCTGACCCTGACAAGACCACCGCCGTAGCCTCGTTTCCTGTTCCCTGCGACAAGAAAGCAGTCCGTCGCTTTCTGGGGCTCTGCGCATACTATCGCCGCCTCGCACGAGAAGATGTACCATTTGCCTGGAATGAAGAGCAGGACGCGGCTTTTACCGAGCTACGGGAGCGTTTGCAGACACCACCAGTTCTTGCTCACTTCGACGAGGACGCTGATACTGAAGTCCATACCAACGCCAGCACCGTGGGTATTGGCGCCATCCTGGTCCAACACCGAGAGGGCACAGAGCGCATGATAGCTTACGCCAGCCATACTCTTTCACTCGCAGAAGTAAACTACTCCACCTCAGAGAAAGAGTGCCTCGCAGTAGTATGGGCCACCACGAAGTTTAGGCCTTACCTCTACGGTCTTCCCTTCAAAGTAGTGACCGACCATCATTCATTGTGCTGGTTGACCAATATACGAGACCCCTCTGGGCGACTCGCACGATGGAGCCTTCGTCTGCAAGAATTCGATCTGACCATTGTATACAGATCAGGCCGCAAGCACGAAGATGCCGATTCGTTGTCGCGTGCACCCACCGAAGTTTGTGATCCGGCCGCTGAGGATGACAGTGGATTCCTTGGGGCCCTCACCGCAACGGACTTGATTGCACGACAGCGCGAGGATGCCGAAATCCGCGCAATCATCGAAAACCTCGAAGGACGCAACTCTCCCATACCTCGACGCCTTTCTCGCAGTCTCTCGTCCTTCTGCCTTCGAAGAGGTGTCCTGTATAAAAAAAAACTCGAACAGCAACGGCAAACCCTACCTTCTTGTCATACCTGCTGACATGCGCGACGACATTCTTCTTGCCTGCCATGACGAGCCCACATCTGGTCACTTAGGCTCCTCCCGAACTCTCGCCAGAGTTCAACAGGCGTACTACTGGCCCAAACTTTCTACATCTGTAAAGCGCTACGTAAAGAGTTGTCGGGAATGTCAACGCCGCAAATCCCCGCCACTGAAGCCTGCGGGGCTGCTGCAACCGATCGCACCACCCAGGGCACCATTCGATCAAATAGGAATGGATTTGCTCGAGCCTTTTCCATTGTCATCTGCCGGGAACAAGTGGATCGTAACAGCGACAGATTACTTAACCAGATACGCCGAGACACGGCCTCTGCAACGTGCTACGGCTGCCGATGTTGCCCAGTTTTTTTATAGACCAGATCGTTCTTCGACATGGAGCCCCGTCGTACGTGATCACTAACAGAGGCACAGCTTTCACGGCCCAGCTGATTGACGAAGTATTCGAGCTAAGCTACAAGAGCCAATCCAAGACCACTGCATATCATCCGGAGACCAACGGGTTGACGGAACGATTGAACAAAACCATCGCCGACATGTTAGCCATGTACGCAGATGTACAATACAAGACATGGGATCAGGTCCTACCGTACGTAACATTTGCGTACAACACTGCCATCCAGGAGCCAACGCGATTCACGCCGTTTCGTCGTGTCTATATATGGACGTGAGGTTCAGACCATGCTGGATGCGATGCTTCCACACGATTACGACGCGTTGCTCACCGCTGACGCTGAGAAATTTACGCAGTACGCCGAAGAAGATCGCCAATTGGCACGCCTACACATCACGCAACAGCAGAGTGCAGATGCACGCCGCTACAATCTTCACCACCGCCAAGTCGAACACCACCCGGGCGATCAAGTTTGGGTGTGGACGCGGGTGCGCCGCCAGGGGTTGTCAGAGAAACTGCTCGGTCACTACTTCGGACCCTACAAAGTGCAGCGTCACGTTAATGACGAACTACGAGGTTCTCCCGGATAGTGCCATATCGCCCCAGCGTCGAAGGCACCACTCGGAGATTGTGCACGTTGTACGACTCAGGCCTTATTTCGCGCGATAGTGCGACAACGTCTCAACTTTATGACTTCCTTTCTTTTTTTTTCTCCCCCCCCCCCCCCTTGTGCATACTTTCTGTTCGTTCCCTTTTTTTTTTTTCCCTCTACCTACGTCGACTAGCACTAGCATCGGGACGATGCACGTTTTTTTTTTTTTTTTTTTTCAGAGGGGGAAAATGCCACCAGGTCACGACGTGCGGCGAGCGCGAGCCAGTATTCAGGCAAGGGGAGAGGAAGAAATTGTTTTTGGGTCGGCCGTTTTGAGGCAACAACAACAACATCTTCTTGGCTAGTGCTCGCCTCTGCCGGTGCAGTACTTCTTGTCATACATATACCATGTACGTCGAACTTGTCATCTCTCACGTCGAGTATGGTTGACACACCTTTTTTCTTTAAGCTTATACAGTGCTTTCCAGGTTTATTTGGAGCAGAAAAAAATATGCGAATAGTGGCACGCTGAACGACCATCTCCAAATTGTAAGAGACAGTGTAAATGTATGGAATCCATTTACTTTGCTACCTGTGTGCGTAGAACTTTTACCTCGCTGCCTGTGTCCTTACGAGAATCATTAAGAATGTGTTCCACGATAGAGGCTCGTACAAGCCCGGGATAACCACCATTAGACAGACGTTCGCTCTAAACGTCAAAACTGAACAACCCTGAATGGTGGTGTGACTTCTTCATAACATTCTTAAAGCAGAGCTTGTAAATGCCTCACTATATGATCTTGGAATGGGGCAGATTTGTACGTTAAGCGAGGTTGATCAGCTCATGATTCGGAGCTCCAACAGATATGCCATTCAGAACATAATTTCCCATCAAGTGGGGCAAGGCGTTTCATAATAGCGGGTGGCAACTCGGCAGCCTCTGCTTCTACATCCGCCGAAAAGCATTGAATACAAAATAAAAAATCGTGAACGTACCTAAGCAGTTTAGAGACATTTGTCTGTCCAAGATCAGCAGGCAGTGTCAAGCTGAGTAGTTCTTTTCCTTTCTTTTATTTCATTTTTTTTTTTCAACTTGATAGCGTATTCCTAAATAATAAAGGTGAATATCAGGTAAACATGTAAAAGGTCCAAAAATTTACAGTAATCACAGCGAATTTGGCTTTGCATATATGTTGCTTGAAAAATTCTTTCATGCAAAAGGGTGCCTACATCCTCATTCTTACCTCAAGCAGTGGTATTGTATGCCATAGCTGCTATAGGAGACAACGAACGAGGTTTATATCCAGATAATTATTTTAATTTATGCTGTGGTGCTCCGGTATTATGAGCTTTGTAGCATAATAAGAGCCAAAAAATGGGAACTCAGATTATTTAGAATAAGAAACCAACGCTAAAGAGAGAGAGAGAGAGAGACGAGGGGAGAGGCGATTAAAGCGACAGGATAAAAGCTGGACTACTGTTTTATTCGAAGGAAACCGCAAGCCTATCTATGTTTGTATTCGTTATCGGTGACCAAGCGGCGCTCTGGCCCACTGTCCGGAGGCTTTTTTTTTTTTTATAGCGAAGTTTTCTGTGTCTCACTGATTCGACCGTGAGCGCCGAAAACATACTGCATGAAAGCCAACTTGCACAACCGAACTATCTGCGGATCTGTGCACAGAATAGAACAATCTGCGCATCTGCGCACACAATCGTAGAACACTGCAGTTTACATTCGCAGTTGTACCGATAAGAACAATGGGAACTGCAACGCCACGGTACAACTGCGAATGTAAACTGCACTATAAGAACAATGGGAACTGCAACGCCACGGAAGTGCGGAACGAACGTGATTGTTCTGTGGTTCTTCAAAGTTCTGCGACTTCTGGATATAAGGAGCTTCCCCCGAAGACGTCGTCCTCTGGAATGGGGGACGGAGGACCTCCGCGCCCTCCTGACAAGGCGAGTCCCGCGGCGGTAGCCCTGTCCGTGGGAAACCACGACATCACCGACTATAGGCTTCCCGATTCATCTGATAGCTCCACAGTGGCAGAGATGGAATCGGACAGTGATTACACGCTAGTCCAATCGCGCCACTTGAAGCGCAAGCTTCGCCGGACGTCAGCAGGCAGTGATTCTACTCATAAAAGCATATGCGACGAACGGGTCTTCTCCGTGGGCTACACTCCAACTACAGCAGGAACGAATTTGAATTCGTTGAACAGACAATCGGTGGCTAAATTTTTTGATCGAATAGCCTCAGGACATGTGATAGAGATCCGCATTAATGCTCGGAAGAACATTCTAACGGTGGACGTGAGTTCTCAGGCAGAATTGGAGGCTTTGAAATCCATTGAAGTGGTTGGCAACATCCCAGTTCGCTCATTCCTAGCGTGCAGCAACGATACATGCACTGGTGTTGTATCAGATGTGGACATTGACATCAAGGATGAAGACCTACGAACTCTTCTATCGTCGACAGTGCGAATACTCGACATCCACCGATTCGGCCGTTCCCGGTGCATCAAGTTGGTCTTCGAGTCAGACTCTTTGCCAGCATCGATCAAAGTAGGTTATGTGAGGTACTCGGTGCGTCCATATGTGCCACGACCGTTACAGTGTCACAAGTGTTTCAAACTGGGCCACGTGAGTGCTGTGTGTAAGAGCCCTACGTCGTGCCGTAGATGTGGTGGTGCTCATCAGGTAGACTCCTGTGAGACTGACGCCATGAAAATGTGCAAATTGCTCCGGAGCCCATGAAGCGACATCTAAGGACTGCCCCAAAATGGCAGAGGAGAGACAAATACTGTGAAAAATGGTGAGAAAGAACTCCACGCACAAGGAGGCTGCCAATTCCGTCCGCAAGAAAAGGCGCCGGTTGCGGCAACGGCGTCGCCGCTCCCAGAGCAAGTCCCGAGGGAAAGAGGCACTTCCTTTGAGTACTTGGATGCAAAACGTACCACAGCGAGAGCAAGGCCGGCACACGCAAGATGCGCCTCCCCCTGTACCTCCGCGCCCGTCAAGGAATGAAGCGTCATCCAACGTGTGCCCAACCTCTTCGGCTGTAGCGTGGCCTTCGCTACCACAAAGGGCTTCAGGTGGAGATACTCCTTCGGTGCTCCCCAAGAGCCGGGAGGGTAATGAAAGGCTTGAAAATGAAAAGATGATAGACATGCTTAAACAGCTAGTAAACACTATGCGTATATTGATCTCCGGATTCGCAACGCCAACTGCACTATCTGTCGTGAAGGCGTTAGACGCTATGGAGCCGCTATTAGCGGCTCTAAAATAAGGGTGGCAATCATGGCTCTCACGATAAAACACTGGACATTGGAACAGAAAATGCATCATTCTGTTATAATGCAATGGAATGCTCGAGGTCTATGCGGCCGCATGTCTGACTTTAGGCAACGGGTTTTCAAATACCGCTTCCCAGTGATCGTGATATGCGAGCCAAATCTCACGTCGGACTTTCGCCTTTCTGGATACGTTAAGCTCTGGTCACGTGAAGATGGACACAGGAGCAAAGACTTAATGTGTATACGCAGCGACATGACGTTTGTTCGGCACACGATAACTCCACATGACAGCAATGAATATGTGTGTGTGTGACACTAAAACATAAACTGCAGGTGTTTTCGATCATCGGCGCCTACATACCTCCTAGACAAAGATTTGACCTCTCCTACCTATCTACTGTGTTACAAAGTTACCCAGGCCCTCATGTTCTTATTGGAGACTTCAATGCTCATCATCCTTACTGGGGAAGTGCCGCAATGAACTGTCGGGGTAGGAACTTGATGGACTTCATAGAAACTGAGGGTCTGACTGTCATCAACGATGGGTCTCCCACTTACATCCGCGGCACTACATACGGAAGTTGCTTAGACCTCACGATTGTATCTCAGAGCCTCCTGCCCTCAGTTAGCTGGTGCTTGGACATTGAAACGCATGGGAGCGATCATATACCAACATATGTGCAGATGAAGTGGTTTGTGCAAGCAACTGCATCTACTGTACGCTGCACTGATTGGTCCACATTCTCTACATGTGTCGAAGAGTATTGCGGAGACATCACTTCACCATCTGATATAGAAGACGTTATTGTATCATCAGTGCAGAAGACAACAAAGTTTATCAGTGCGCCTACATCCAGAACGGCGATTGATATTGAATATGAACGGCTCCGCGCAATCCGTCGTAGAGCGGAAAGGAAGGTTAGGCGAACTCAATCGTCATTAGACCTTGTCTCATGTCGACGAGCTCAACGAAAAATACGGCGTCACCTTCAAAAAATGGAAAAACAACGGTGGAGAACCTTCTGTTCGTCTCTGGATCCTCGAAAGCCACTTTCTAGGATTTGGCAGATAGTACGAAGCCTTCGTGCCCCTCCTCAGCAAAAACATCCTTTCTGTGCTCTAGCACTTCACCAATCTCTGACGGAAGTGCAGGTTGCCGAAGACTTCTGTAAGAGAGTCACCCGTACCAATATTTTAACATGTCCAACATTGCATCGACCCGTGCCACCTCCTAAAGATGCTCGTCTTGACCTTCCTTTCACGATGCCGGAATTGTAAGCTGCACTTGCTGCTTCGAGACGATCTTCTGCACCTGGACCTGACGGTATTTTATATACTGCTCTGTGCCACCTTGGTGTGGAAGGTCGGAAAGTCCTGCTGTCGTACTATAACACCACGTGGTCATCCAGTACAGTCCCGAAGCAGTGGAAAACCAGCCGTTTGGTGGCCCTCCTAAAGCCAGGAAAATCGCCTTACGAAATGTCATCTTACCGGCCAGTAGCTTTAGCTAGCTGTGTCGGTAAGGTGATGGAACGAATGGCGCTCACTAGATTAGAATGGTTCATGGAAGGGAATGAGCTTTATCTTGAAATGATGACCGGATTTAGACGTGGGCGTTCTGCAATAGATGGGGTCATTGATCTCGTGCCCACGATCGAACACGAAAAAAGGCAACACCGACTTGTAGGAGCAGTTTTCTTGGACATAAAAGGAGCCTATGACAATGTACTGCACGAAGCCATTCTTGATGCCCTCGGTAATTTGGGCATCGGCGGCCGTCTCTACATGTGGATTGAAAGTTACCTAGATGGTCGCACAGTCTTCATGTCCACGACTGATGGCGAAACGAGAAGACACGTTGTGGTCCGTGGAGTGTCTCAAGGAGGAGTGCTCAGCCCGACTCTTTTCTATATTGCCCTTATTGGCCTTGCGGAAATAATTCCTGATAAAGTACGCATCAGTACCTACGCATATGACATATGCATATGGGCGTCCGCAATCACGCGACCGCAAATTCGTGCAAGATTACAGCGAGCTGTTTCGTTAACGTCTCAGTACCTGCAGTGCCAAGGACTGCAACTGGCTCCAGAAAAGTGCGCTGCGATAACGTTCACACGGAAGCTTATGTGTTGGTATCCAATTATGATCAATGGCAATACCATCCCATATGTGACCCACCACAGATACCTCGGCGCTGTCATTGACCGCGGTGTTTCATGGTCAAAGCATGTGGCAATGTTAAAGAAAAAAATTAACTGGGCTTGCTCAAGTTTTTCGCTTTCTGGCCGGTATGAAGTGGGGTCCATCTGAGCATTCGCTACTCCGGCTGTACCAGGCTCTCTACGTCGGCTACTGGCAGGTATAGCCTGCCAGTTTTATCAGCTATGAGCCGGTCATGTTTGCGTACACTGGAAAGTGCCCAGGCACAGATGCTGAAAACATGTCTTGGTGTTCCACGTTGCACCTCAACCTACGGAACAATTGAGGAGGCTCGCGTCACCCCTTTACCTGTCTATCTACGATGCGAACCTCTTCGAGTATTCCTGCGACTGCTGTGCCGTCATGGATGCCACCCCTTATCGACACTTCCCGACATACGGCCGGACTCCACCTTTTCAAGAGCCATTAAATGCCAAGAATCTACCATACCATCATACTTTGCCCCTGCTGACCTTCCACGTATGCCCCCATGGGTGATGTCCAAAATACGGGTGCGTCTATCTATTCCCGGAATTTCTAAAAAATCGCGAATACCTACCGTCGGCCTCAGACATTTAACACTTAAATATATGTAGAAAGAATATAACTCCTGGGTGAATGTGTATACAGACGGATCGGTCTCGTCGTATGCGTCTGGTGCGGCTTTCGTCGTGCCTGCGCATGAAGTCATTCGACGGTTTCGTCTGTGTAACAAGACGACTACAACATCTACGGAACTAGTGGCAATCAGAGAGGCCGTCCAATATATTTTGCAACAGCCTCCTCAAGTATGGACAGTCATCAGTGACGCAAAATCGGCTTTGCAACTACTTAGACTGGTGTTGAAAGAAAGCGCTTACAGAGTGTTGGCTCTTCAAACTGCCGAGCTATACACTTTAGCGCAAGAAAACGGCCACCACATCACATTTCAGTGGATTCCCAGTCACTGTGGTATACACGGCAACGAATTGGCTGATGCCGAAGCGAAGAAAGCACTCGAAGAACCAGAGTCAATGCTTACAATTCCTTTTTCAAGAGCGGACGCCAACTGCCTTCTCTCCAGTGTCATCCGAAAATCGACAGAAAATCACTGGGACAATCCGGATAATCGACACAGACGACTGCAGAGATTGGACCCTACCATGAAATTTAAGCTACCACCGAAAATTCAACGCAGCTGTGCCAGTCCTCTGCACAGACTAAGGCTGGGGGTAGCGTTTACGCGCGGATACGTTCACCTCATGCGACGCACCGAGTCTCCAGACTGTGAATTGTGCAATGTCAATGAGACTATAGGTCATGTGCTTTGTGACTGCCCTAGGTACGTGCAAGAGCGTCAAAGGTTGAATAATGACCTTACGCGTCTCGACAGCCCACCGTTGTCGGAGGACGTTATTTTAGGCCCTTGGCCAGACGCTCAATTGAGTTTTAAGGCCATCCAGGCGTTACTGAACTTTTTAAAAAGTACGGGCCTGGACTGTAGGCTTTGAGCATGCCAAAGTGCTTGCCATGTGTTTTACATCCTCCTTCTCTCATCATCGTCACCCATCATGCGCCTCTTCCCTCTTTCTTTCCCTCTTCCCCTTCCCCCAACGCCGAGTAGCTGGCTAGAGGAATTTACCTCAGGCTGACCTCTCTGCATTTCGCATCATTAAACTTCTCTCTCTCTCTCGCAACGCCACGCTACCCACACGAACTGTATATATCTGCATTGCATTACGCGCGTCACGCAATGCATTCCCGGCAGTCACCATGGGCAGGCCGCGGGCGCAGCGCACGGCAGAAGAGGCTGCCGTACGTGAACGTAAGCGCGAGCGCGATCGTGCCCGTAAGGCCGATCCCGTGCATCGGCAACGGTAGAGCCTCTGACCGTCTACCACAGTGATCACAAGGCGATCACAATACTGTGAGGTGTAGCGTCGTCCGTGAAAGTGTATGTGTGCGTGTAATCAAGGGCTACATGATCTAAGCAACTTAACGAAATGTGTCTTCATTCAACTTCAACGTTCAAAAAATGCAATCCTAAACAAGCAATCAAATCACATATGCATCGCATCTGGTCGCTCAGCATTTCTTGGCTTCGTTCCGTTGTCGTTGGCTTTAGACTTTGATTCAGTTGGCATGGGAGAAAACTTCGCGTTCAACCATCTTTCTCTAAGAAAGGGGCTTTGATTTTTTCGGTATTTTTAAGCGTATAATTATGTATGCTTCTAGAACTTCGCATTGCAGAGTTGTCTTATCCTTTCCCATCACAAGCACACCATTAACAACGGGGGTAAATTAAGCCACAGCATCGTCGTTGAAAAAGTAAATAAACCGTACGCAGCAAGGATAGAGCGATGGGCCCACATCCTGTACTTGATGCCAGCGACCCGTCTAGCTAATCTATTCCGTTCCGCACGTCAAATAGATCGTGTAAGTGGCACATGTCATGAACCTGGTGGCGTACTTATTCCTGCACTCCCTGTTGCACTTGCGTTTGGCGATACGGCTGCATGAGACAGAAAGCTTTCTGGGTATTGAAACAGCAGACCTGCATTGCACCATTTTACCATTTTGTGGGTAAATACGGATGCATTTGCTATTGTTTCTTTTCATCGCCTGATGTGGTGTATGGGTGGCCAGCTTGTTCTATTTCACAATACTCAGCCCCCGCTAAGACCTTCTACAGCACCGCTGCATGGGCGCTGCTACTTTGAAAACGTGACCCCACCGCCATTGAGCACCTTCTGGTTTTCCTTTCCCGATAGCAGACGACGTCTTGAGCAAAGGGAGAAAAGCACTGTTTTCGCTTTCTGGATAAATTATTACTCGCCAATGATACAACAATTTCACCCAAAAGCACAAGCGGAACGTTAGTGCAGGTGATTATATACACATGGCCTTATTGAGGTGAAAGCATCAAATGGCCCATTGAGCGAAAAATACGGCATCTGTAGCCGCGAAACGGCACCTAAATTCCCATTGGCTGCGACGCCATGTCACGAGTGCCCCTCGACGGAGCAGAGCGGACGAAACGGAAGACCTGCTGCTGCGAGAGAGCGCCAGGTGTTGCGTGAGGGGAGAGGGCATCGCCACGATGCCACGTCACCATCGCGCCTCGACGGAGAAGCTACGGCAGCGCGACGCCGTGAGCCGAAACGGGCTGTCGTCGGCGAGGCAGTCACGTGAGGCGCGTGTGCGGGTGCCGCCGTCTCGCTCTCGGAAGCCAATATGCCAACGCAGAAACTGTAAATGAAAAATAAGCAGCTTTCAGATGCTGATTGATAACGATGATGATGAGTTTTTTCCATGCTGGCGGCTTCGCTTCTGTAATAATTAAACCTTTCTTCACTTTCCAGAGCAAATGAACAGTAACTGCTAGAAAAAAAGAACTTTTCACATGTCATACGCTGTCGCTGTGCACAGAGATAGAGAAAAGTCATAAGGGAAAGGCAGGGAAGTTAACCAGGCTGAGCCCGGTAAGCTACCCTGCACTGGAGAAGGGAGAAAATGGATTGAAAGAGGAGAAGGAAGAGAGAAGTTCACACCCTGCACATTTACACAGTCAAGCGTTCATCGCTGAGTTTCGTCACAGGCAGTCATACAGGCCAGTGCACAAAAATTTTAAACGGAGTTGAGGGAGATCAGGACATCCGGACATCCCTCCTGGATCCGCGCATGGTCCGCACAACATTGGAACATATTGGTACTGCAGCGTACGCTGATATTGCATAGTGTTGGATGATATTTTTCCGGGTGTACCAAGCCACACTTCGCTTCATATGTCACGTTGTAGTGACAGGGAAGAACATATGTATATGTTATCGTATCCAGTCAATAGAGTTATCCATAGCCCCTTCCCCTTATGCGGCGATTCAGGCATTCAGCTGCACTCACAAGACACTCGGCTGCACTCGGAAGCCATCGTATGGCATCGGAACCGTTAGCGCCATCCTTTTGCGCTCCGCAACCCAACTGCTGTAAACTGGGGCGACCCACTTGCTGCTCAAAGCAATCCTTCATTATGTGAATCAATCACTTGGTGAAAAATTGAATGTATTAATGTGTCAGTAGAAAAGGTCTAGATTAAATTCGTGGCAACTTCTTGTAGAAGTTTCTTGGCGAATGTTAAGTGCGCACAGTTTGATAAACTGGAGGAAGAATTAATGATATTATGCAGAAATTTTAGGGAGTCCACATTGTGGCGAGTTGACAGTGGTGTCAAGTACTCAAGTTCAAGGAAGGAAGAACAGCAGAGGGTGAGAGCTCTGCATGCCAGACGTCAAGCTATGGAGCTATCTTGAGAGCGGTGCATACCAGGCACCAAAATTAACAGTTACGTCATTTTTGGCATATCTCGCGGGCTTTCTACAGGGGTGAGAAAAACACTTTTTGAGTATTTCTCAACACGTGCTACAACTTAACCATTAAAACGAACTTTTAAAATTTTACTTAACTTCGCTAATTAGCAAACCAAGAGCACTACAAAAAATATTCGCAGTAAGTCAAGACAACTGCGGACAATACGCCGTTGGTCACATTTGCCTCATTATGTACCAATAGTGGTTTCTTTTTATAAAGTTTAGTTCAAGTTATGCGAGAAAAAAAACGTCATTTGTATACGCATGTACTGCTTTGTTACTGCACGGCCGAATATAATATAACTATGATAGAAAGGAAAACGTGTAGTTTCATATGCCATTCAAAAGAAATCACACAATTCGTTTATTTATTCGTCAGCACTAAAATAGTTTCAAAGCTCCTCAAGCGCATGAAAAAACAAAGATGCTCACACATACATTATCGCCAGTGTTACTATGAATTTTGTTTTAAGCGTTTAGTTAAAGTGAGACGAAAAGTCGCTAAATGTCTCCCTAAATTTTACCGCAATGTCACTAAAACGGTCGTGAAAGCTTTTGAGTAAGTTTTAGGTGACGTATAGCGTTTGTGTAGCACTATAATATGGGCTAGCAAGGTGTAAATCATTTACCGAAACGTCTCAGGTTTGCCTGAAGTGTGAAAGTAGGAATAAACCGTGCATTTACCAGCAGTGCATAGTGAGGGTTTATTTTACTCTTGCACTTACATAACAACGGACGATGACAGATGTTAAGCTCAGATTGTGAGGCTCCCAATGCAGCACGATTCAAAAGAACACAAGCAGTCGGTTTTTCCTAACGCACAAAGGTACTCTGAAAATTATCCCTGAAAATTTTCAAGTTGACAGCGCTCCTGAGAGGATAGCAAAGTTTTGCAAGACGCACAAAGTCGCATATTAACACGGCGATGACAATTACGTGACCTGCAGGTAAAATACCACGGTTTCGCCGCTGAAGGCTTTTCGCAGAGTTTATTTGTCCAAAACCCACGTAATAAGGAACCAGTGTGTTCAGGCTCGTGTGCATGAGCCCAGCCGCTCCTATATATGTATAGGCTTTTCTACAGTCGATCTATCTTTTTATCACCTCCTGTGTTCTAAATCTAACAATGAAATTTCTAAATGTCCACCAATTGACATTTTAGTGATAGTACACAATCCGAACCGGTAAAAGATATTCAAATCGGTTTCGTAGAGCATCAAAAATTAAATTAAATGGGCCCGATGCCGTTGTGGATTTTGACGTTGACGTTCCTTTCGTCGCTCATCGTATTCGCGCTGGTCTTCGAGAGTCCTAACTAGGCGTGGCCTTCGCATAGCGCTATCACAACACAAATGAAATCAGTTGTTAGGTGGGTTCTTTAACATATAAAAGTGTAGTGATGTCACTCCCTGCTTCGTATGCTACAGTTGCCGCTTCCCGGCAACTGCAGCTTATGCAACCGTAATCTTTACGGGAAAACGCATACGGCGAACGCTACGTGCTTCGCATTGTTCGAACGCGCCTTATCATCTATCATGTGGCTTTGACGCTTGTTTTGTGCTTTTGTTTATTGAAACGAATACTGGAGTGTGTCCTGCATTCGTAATTTCAATGGAGATAGGCACTTTTTGCTTCAATTCGTGGAATGGATTTCTGTCGACCATTCTGTCGACGGAGATGAAGAAATCCCGGGATCCGAGTCATGTACAGCTTCGCTGTAAACAAAACATGCATTTTCTAAGCACACTGAGAATCCTGTGAAGGCAACCATTTCTTGATCATGATCTCTGAGCCTACGCGTCATACAGGTCCTCACCAGATGCGTTTGAAGATATTTTGCCGCCCCAGGCAAGGCCGAATGAATGCGCCCCTCTCCACTCTGACAAAAAAAGTTTTGCTAGCATATTGCTAAGCTCAAATGTCACTTTTTGAAACATTACTAGATTTTGCAGGAAAAACAATAACACAGGCTTCTGGCTATCATGTTGTTATGTCGTGAACAATGAGCTATATTGTTATGTTGCGCAAGTCACATATACAGGTGTATTTACAATATATACAAGAGAGGCAACGATACATAAACGAGAGGGCTGGCGAGACCGATTCTACCTCTACACGTCAAATCGTCTTCTTCGGACTGGCCCTACTCTTGGTTGGGCCATAAGATAACTCCCACCCGCAAAGGCGCCGTCTCGGCGCTAACTATAAGGGAGGTGAACTCGCGGCAAAGTATACGGTTTCAGCCGGAACACATGCAGAACGTCAGTGGGGACACGCGAGTCCAGTGGAGCGATCTCGCAGTTCACATCGCCAAGCTGACGCACTATCGTGTAGGGCCCTGTGTAGCGCGGCAGGAGCTTTTGAGACAAGCCGACGCAGCGACATGGTGTCCATAGGAGCACAACGGAACCAGGCAGAAATCGAACATCCCGATGTCGGCTGTCGTACCGGATCTTCTGTGCGGCCTGAGACTCAGTGAGCCAGAAGCCGGCAATCTGGCGTGCCGTGTGAGCCCGGGAGAAGACGTCTTGAGCATATTCAGTGGGAGTGTTCGTCGAGGAAGGAAGCAGTGGTGTCAACGGGCAAAGTAGGGTGGCGGCTGAACAGAAGGTAAAACGGTGAAAAGCCAGCGGTCTCGTGGCGGGACGAATTGTAGGCGAAGTTCACGAAAGGTAACGTGCTGTCCCAAACACTGTGATCGTCAGAAACGTACACATACAGCATTTCTGTCAACGTGCGATTGAGCCGCTCCGTGAGTCCGTTTGTCTGCGGATGGTAGGTGGTGGAAAGCTTGTGCTCGGCAGAACAGGAACGAAGTAGGTCTTCCGCAACGTGGGACAAGAAGGTACGGCCGCGATCAGTGAGAGACTGCCGGGGTGCGCCGGGATGGAGGATGACGTCATGTAAAAGAAAATCCGCCACCTCAGTTGCACAGCTTGTGCGCAAAGCGAGCGTGATCGCGTACCGATTCGCGTAATCAGTCGCGACTACGACCCACTTCTTGCCATATTTCGACGTCGGAAAAGGACCGAGAAGATCGATATCGACGCGAAAGAATGGTTCGGAGGGCACATCGATGGGGTGAAGGCGTCCAGCGGGCAGCACAGCACTTTTTGCGGCGCCGACAGAGCGCACAGGCTGCAACGTAGCGGTGTACAGAGCGGTACAAGCCTAGCCAGTATATAGAAGCGGCGCCGTACGCGGTCATACATTGGAAGCAAGCTATATTTTACGACGTACTCGGTTAATTCGGTGACGGACATGTCTTGTTTAATAATCCCAGAAATCACTGTGAGCTCGTTACAAAGTTCTAATCCATTGATATCACTTAGCTCACTCTAATCAATTAGAAGCCCTTCCAGCTTCAAACACGACGGCAAGAGCGCTTCTCGAGGAGTCCATCCAGCTTCTTGATGTCCTGCTGTGTTCTTCTGCCTGCTCAAATCTATCTGCCACAGAGTTAATGGCCACGTCCAAAATGGAGTTGAAGAATCCCACGTGTAATTTTGTCTCCAAGTCAACGAGAAGCTCATGGTTTCCTTATTATGCAAACTCCCTCGATCTTTTTCTATAGGAAGACCTTTTCCTAGGCGCTCGTAAAAACAGATTTGTCTTTGTGGGGACCGCTTGGACACCCTTCTCCGGTTCACGCGCGACTTGGGCCATTCGCTCTCGCGATCACTGGGGACACGCCATTGCATCCTTATTGTGAATAGCGTACATTCCCCGCGGCCGCTGGCGCTTGCGCGCCGCGAGTATGAACAGTGCCCGAGGAGCGGGCCCCTATATCGTTCTCTCTTCGGCATCTCTCTCCTTCAGCATCCGAGGACGCGGGAAACCTACGGCTGGGTGATTCACCTTCAGTGCTCTTAGCTGTCGGAAAGTGCGGGCCCACTTGGTCCCGCGCCCCTCTGAGCAAGGCGGTCCCTTTGTGTGGCGAACCTAGTTCAGAAGACCCTGTGTGGCGGAGCGGACTACCCGCGAGCTTTCACCCGTCGTCTACGACTGCCACTCTATGGAGTACCATAATCCCTGCATTGTACGCGCATTTTGTACATAACCGGGATTAAACCCCCCTTCGTTTGGACCACGACTGGAGTCGTCTTTACGCCTTGACGGTGACTCAGCGAACCTGCCGCGGCGCCCCTTAGCTCGTGCCCACTCCGTGTCTCCTTAGACCTTAGCTATCCAGTTCCGGACACGTTAGCCCGAACCCCCACAACTTCCAGCTTCGATGCCAACTTCCTTGCTTCGCCCAGTACCTTGGTACCTCATTTGAAAACAGCGTACGCTTTTCAGGGCATCAATAGCGTCCGGCAGGAGCAAATTCGGGCTTTGAAGTAACTTTCTAACTAGATCCATTTTTTGGAGTATAATAAACCAAATGAACACGGCATAGAAAAATGTCAACTCCTTCACGGCTGCGGACAAAATATCTCCATCATGTCTTGCCATGGCTTCAAAAGTTGAACTGTCTGAAATGTCTACAAGAGCGTTGTATATTCCATCAATTTGATTCTGGAAAGGATGGACTGCCTCCACTCTGATGGATCATCTTGTCTCTGTGAGAAGTCTCACTGTGAGGTGGCTCGCATGGCGTTTTAGAATACCCTACAATGAACTGAGAATCAAAAAAAAAATACGCATATTTTCTGAAAAACAGGGGGTGCAAACACAGCGTCAGGACAGCACAAGAATGAGCGCCGCAAGGCACAAAGCAGGCTCTTTTATTCAGCTGCAGAATTATTTTTGAACTCCGGAGTGTTTGCCTTTTATATTGGACCCGTTGTCATATCGCTATCGGCGCATGTCTGCAAGTGAAATTTCTAGCCTTTCCAGATCCGAAAAAAATGTCTTCTGTTAGGTCAGCTCCAGTGGAATCGTGCACAGGTACCCAATGAATTTCT
The DNA here is from genome assembly GCF_013339745.2 of Dermacentor silvarum. NCBI lineage: Eukaryota > Metazoa > Arthropoda > Arachnida > Ixodida > Ixodidae > Dermacentor > Dermacentor silvarum. The sequence continues at coordinate 168,292,978 of NC_051154.1, forward strand.
CCCCTATTTTTACTTTACCGCTGCTTGGATCCTTGCGACTAATTGAAACAAAGCGTATTCTATGGTCATCTGCGCCATATGGCTAGCATCGGAAGTGCAGTCTACATTTATAGAATAATATCTGGCTTCTCTCCGCAACTCCAAGACCACTTTTGTAACTTCCATTGAAAGCAGACTAATCAACTCATTCTGGGTAGCATTTCCCAAGTAGTGGGCGTGTATTTCCGAATTTTGAACCCGATGAATATGCTCCATAATGAAAGGCTGAAACTCTGCCAACATTCTTACTAGGTTCAAGAAGTTTCCGTTGTCCTTTTTATACAACTTGTTGCTGGTTCCCCCGAAAGCTACATTTCGAGAACCGCAGGATGGCTAGAAGCCTTTGTAAAATATTCTGCCAATGCTGTTTTCTGAGGATAACAGTTTTTGACGTGCAATATCAATCGTTCTCTGCTTGCTGATCCAGCCACGCAGAGAGCTGGATCTATTGTCCCATGGATTCCCATGGATTACCATGGATTCCCATGGATCTATTGTCCCATGAATTCAAAGTGCTGTTCGGAGTTTTCATAGATGGCTGGGTAGTTTCTTCCTGTTATTGAATCCAGACGATCCAATAACCCTTATCCCTGCTGCGCTTAACAACTTGCCGCACTAACAGAAAACTTGGTTTTGCTTTACAAAGTACAGTAACCTGCTTCTCTGACATGTCGCCATTTTTTTTTAACACGTTTGAAGTGCACGGGTGGGAATCGCCGGTTTCTTTAGTCAACTGGATACATTAAGGTTCCAGGAGGAAGCGGAATCACTTTTAGGGTAATTCCCTGTCGCAAAAAAAAAGAAAGAAAAAAGAGTCAGCAACGAATTCAGGCACTCAGCTGGGTCATCCAAGTTCACTATTTTAGAATAGGCTGGTGCCTCCTCACCCTGGACCACAACAAATGATGAGTCATCTATGTGTCGCAGCCGCTTTCGACCCACTTGTACTATTTCCAGTTGTATCATGCTCCACAACCGGCACCTCTTCACTGTTTAAAAATTTCCGCAGGCACCCTACGAAACGCTGGGATTCCTCTTCTTTATGACATCTTTATTTTTTCATTGCTGCTCCAGAAAGCTTTCTTCGCGTTAACATGACCAGCTATACGAGAAGCCAAAAGAGCTTTTCATAAATCGGTTCTACAAAATCGACCAGTGCAAAAATACCCGCAAATAAAATCCCACTTTCGCCCTAAATGTGAAGTAATAATAGCGATAGCAAAGTAAAAGGCAAGAACACAAAGTATGGTCCGTAGATTTATCGGCAGTGAACACTCGCTCGCTTACTAAATTACAAGGCACGCTGTCACGAACGCACAGGTAAACATGACCAGATCTGACTCGATGGCTGCGAGCACTCGCTATCCGAACGCTGGCATGATGAAAAACAGCCGCAATGGGAAGCTGCCGCATCGATCGCTTCCCCACGTCTTCGAAGCTTCAGATTACACGACCTCCGGCACTAGGGGCGCGAGAAAACAGTGGCTTCTGTTTGGACAGAGGTTTTAAATACGAAAGGTGAGATCGAAATCATGCAGGCAAAAGGCTAGATAGCAATAGATGTAGTAAAGCCTGATTAAGTCAAGCATTCTAAGGGACTATCTGACCCCGCCCCATTTCAAAGCGGATGTCAATAAACATCGTCATCATAATCATCATCACGTTACCACCTGCCATCTCGGCTCTCTGCGCCCGCCACTAGATGCGGTGCGCGGGCTGCGCATTAGTGATGCAGAACTATCGATAGTTGAATCACTATCGAACTATTGATTGTAAATAAACTATCGATAGCGCTATCGATAGTAGTTTCGATAGCGCTATCGATAGTATGAAATCAGCCGCACGAACTCAATGCAGCATAAACTTGGTTCCCCGAGTGGGTGGTATATGGTGGTGGTAACTATGACAGGACTCTTGGTTATGGCAGTCTACCCGTCACCGAGCTCTGCAGATATACCCTACATACAGTTGCTGGATAAAGTGTTGGTGTCGCAAATGTCCTTGTTGTGCTGGCAACAGCGACCCGAGACGCATGGTTTGGCGCGCCTGCTTCTAAGCTGAATTCGAGTGGAATTATTACATCAGCACGTATTCTTGCTGGGTTTCAAGGTCAGTGCTTTAAATGAATCGAAGCTGCATAGACATAAAAGCAAAAGGAACGAGCACGTTGCCCTTGACACAGCAGTTGCGCACTATGATTTGTTCCGCAGCTAGCACACCACTCCAGCGCTCCAAACAAGTCTGCTCACGAATGTACACGTGCAACCTTACAATTTTTTTAACAATATCACGCGAGCGTCGACCGCACGGCGTTTCAGTGGTCTTGTAGCGCTGGGGGACACTCCTGAAGCGAACAGCGCAGCAGAATACATTAGAACTGGAATTCGCCTTGCACGACCGCACATAAAGTTTCCGATCCCGCCGTCCCTCGCCGCTACAAGCCCACTGACACGCCGTCCGGTCGACGCTCGCGTGATATTGGTAAAAAATTGCAAGCGTGTACATACAAGGACGTACAAGGACTACCGATGGTACTATCGATAGTATACACCGACTGCACTATCGATGGTAACACTATCGATTGTATTATCGATAATATTACCGATAGTTTATCGATAGTCTTTTTACGCTATCGATAGTCTTTTTACGCTATCGATAGTTTAAAAAAAACTATCGATGCTATCGATAGTCAATTTATCGATAGTTTTGCATCACTACTGCGCATGCCTTCAACCAGGCGGACAACCATGCGCAGAAACGGTCGCGCCGCAGGAGACGCGCGCTCTTGTTTCACTAAAGCCGCTTCCCGCTCATTCTTCGCACTTTCCGTTCAATGCGCGTCTCACATTGCTAAAAAGAACACTATGGGTGTTCCTTTTTGAAGAAGGTCTCATGTGTATGTGTTTCGAACCGTATTGGAGGCGCCGCGCCAGTCGTGATATAACGACAACGTCGGTCGTACCAGCAAAACTCTTCCTGCACGGCGCAGAGTGCTTCGAATTAATAGCATAAGGAAGCCATGCTGTATACTAGTTAGCTAGGTAAATGGCATTGATGTGAATTTGAAATCTTTAAAATGATTACGAGCACACAGTAAGCCCGTCACAAAATAAACGAAATAACACCGTTTTATAAATATAGTAAAGCTAGACATTGACAGGTAATAACAAGTTAACAGCACCGTCGAGCGCCAAGATGAACAAGAAACACGTCGAAGACGAAATACGACAGACACGATGATGCACGGTGATGTGCATTACGGTCAGTCGTATTGCTGTGCGTTCCATCTTCGGCATAGCGCACGTCCCATGTCTAACCAACTACCCCAATATCACCCTTTGCTAACATATAGAAATGTATAATAAGCTCACGTTCCAGCGGTATAGATTGAGCCACGAGACAGCTGAGCGAAAGATGCTTCCCGTTAACAATGATCTCCCAGCGATATAAGGAATGGCGGCGATGGTTCGAGAAACACATGCATTGCAGTATCAACGTGCACCTCACAGAGAGCGCACGCTTACGCAAGCGTTAGCAAGCGTTGGGTTCCAGTCTGCTCAATGACGCGCCGACTTCAAAAGACGGCGAGTAAGCGGACTAGAACGTCTGGACCGCCCTGATCATATATAGACACTATATGACTCATGTGTGAGTGGCTCAGCTTCTTGTACTATTTATACTTTATTCTTTTATTTCCTTTCCAATTTTTGGTCGGGGTATCGCTTACAAAGCCCGCCAGTTTCAAAGGGCCTCGCAACACCTACCTACCTATCGAGCTCGTGAAAGGTACTGGTGAAGCGCAGTGAGAGGAGGCGAGGCGCGTTGCGCCTCTCCCGAAGTGCGGCCCTGGGCGCCAGGCGCGTAGCCAGGGGGGGGGGGGGGGGGGGCTGATGGGGCTTCAGCCCCCCCCCCCCCCCCCCGAAATTTTTTCGTGCTGGCATGCACCGCCGACCAAAACTACCACCGACACCGGCAATCATTCTGGATTTTGTGTACAATGTCCTTTTCACGCTCGAAAAGACATTTCGGCACGAGCATTGCGAACTCGGGCTGGATTTCGTGACTACGCCCTTGCACCTGGAGTCACGTAACGCAAGGAGCCCCATCCGAGCACAAACTTTCAGCGGCTTTTCGATAGCGAGCGGGCGCGTTGCGGCATCTCGCAGCGGCCGCGGAATATACGGAGCGCATGGATTTCAATTACGAAACTTTATGGGTATACAGTTCTCATAAACGTTTGACGCGAAAGGTGCGCTGAAATTTCCAAAGGCATGCTTTAAAAGATTTTCAATTCTAGAACTTTATGGGGTTAATGTTCTTATAAACTTGGGCCAACATGCGCGCACTGGAACGCTCGTGTCCAAGCCGTTCCATAAATGGAAGTGTGCGCTCGCAATCTCCCACACACACGAAAATACTAAATATCACCGTGACTGTCAGCTACCAGCTGATAATTTTCTCCAAACATTTTCAGGAAGCGTGCCCAATGTGATCGATCAGCTGGACCAGGGCAGGCAAAGTAAAATATGAGAAAACAGAAGAAAGTGAACGGCCTATTATTGAGGATTTTTTTTTTTTTTTTTTTTTTTTTTGCGGGCGACAAGGTCTGGCTCTCCGTGGCTACAGGGACAGGGGCCCTATGGATTTAAGCAATGCCCCTGCTGAAAATACAGGCATTTTCAGAGTGCTTCTTCGCATGCGAGCTGATTATGGAGATACATATCTGAAGAACCATTTGGAAGGTTGCCCCAGTATTGCCTCGTATTTAAGCCCAGACGCACAAAACCAAATTATAGAAATTTGTGGTGACATTATCAAAGAAAGCTTAGATTCAAAAGCAGGCTACTTCTCCATACTTCCTGACGAAACGACGGACATCGCTGGAATCGAACAGCCTACTGTTTCTGCAAGGTACCTAAACAAGTGTGCCAACGACATCAAGGGAGTGTTTTAGGTTTTAGCACCAAAATAGATGCCCATCTCTCACTGCGACAGCAGGTTCTATGTAAATGTGTAAATACTGCTGCAGCTTCTAGTCACCCTTCCAGTGACCACTGCCAGCGCAGAGAGAATATTTTTTTTAACAAGAGTTTACTAAAAAACTACTTGCGCTCTGCAATGTCTGTGGAACGCATGGTTAGGCTGGCGCTTCTATACACCCACAGAGACGTCGGCATCAACGTGACCGCTTCGCTCAACTTTCCCACCGAGAGAAGTTTGTCCTTTAGATAGCGAAGCAGCAAAAATTAATGCAAGTAAAAAGCACTGTTTCTTCAGGTCCATAAGTTCTTAATTATGAAAACGTATGACCGCTCATTAGCTATTAAAACCGCAGAAAATTTCGCCGTTTATTCTAGCAGTTAGCATCATGATCACAATTATCACGCGAATACAAAAATTACGTAGAAACCAATAACCAATTTTGACCGACCTTGCTCATTGAAAGCCCGGCCCACGCGGCGTTCGCCAAAAACACTCGGATATTGGGTAGTTCAACTTACCGCATCATCTGTGGGCTTCGTTTGTCCTTTTCTTTCCTTTTCAGCTACCTGCTTTTATTTCTTTTTTGAAACGAAGGAATACCCTCCTTTGATTTTGGGTGCAGAATAATTGTTGGCGTTGTGCAGGCAGTTAAATTACACATTTTCGTACTGATTTACGCATTATTCCTCTATTATTCTACCCACATGGCACTGTCGCGACCGCTGCATGGCCCAAGTACATATCACGATTTCTGCGATCATAGTTATGTTCTTGCCAGGATCATCTGTCTTTCTGTGCTCAAAGTTTACTATCTGTGACTGAGCAACATGTTTATTAGTCGTATTTGACACATTATATACACTGACGTTTGCTTAAATACGTAGATTTATTGGAGACTCATACGTATTTTTAAATATCTTACTGCGAGGTTTTGTGTACACAAGCAGTGAACTTTGTTTCCAGCGACTCTTTTATTGCCCTTTAGCGAGTTGTATCTTCGCATTTCTAATATATACTTTGCAGAACTCCCACTTTTTATTTGTACTCACTGCTGCGAGTATTAGCTCGGTGTAATTACAATACACGACGAATTACAGCTGCTCCTGCGCAATCGATTGCAACGAGGGATAGCGTCATTGAGGTTTCTTCCTGGCCGTTGCATGTGTAGAAAAATGTAAACAAGGTTCTTGAACGACAAAGATTCATCAAAATATTTGTCCTCAACTTATTCATTTCATGGCCTTTACGTTTTTCATATAAGCTGCATGCACTGCTTTGCTGGTTTCGAACTGATATTGACCCTTTTCGCGGCGATCCCGTGGGCGCTGCCATATTTGATCACGTGGTGACGCGTCCATTGCTTGCCTCAACTGCCTCCATTGCCTCCTTGTTTACAATGGAAGTGTATGACGCCGGCGCGGCTTAGAAAACCTCTGTTTTAGGAGATATCGTAGACGGTGACTAGGTGGACGACACGAAGCTTTGCTCACAGCTTCAGAAAACATGCAAACGCGCTTTCGGAGCTGATTGAGCTATGTCCAAACGGCGCAGGCAGTTTATATGGTGCTTCTTCTAAAAGCGGGGCTAAATATGCATTCCAAGCTTTGCGATTATGAATTCAGTCAGGATTAGTGTGTTTTGCTCTTTGTTCTTTATTCGGCAAATATTTAGAAGCAGTGGCTTGTCAGTTTCTGACTCAGTGAAGTTCCTCGGTGCGGCCACTATATGATTATTTTCTGCCTAATCGCTCGCGGGTGTGCTCAGTTCCGAATCTGATAGATTTGTTCTTGCTGCGCACAAGGCTTGAAACGTAGCTGTTTTGTACATTGTAATACCTTGTAGCAAATATATATTACAGCTAGTAACTTGCTTACTCTTGTGGACCGTCGCGAAACATTCAGCTTCGACCATTGGTGCGCCATAGGTGTAGTCCGTCATTTATTGTGTGTATACAGTGCGCATATATTCAAGTGTGCGTCCATTCACTTATTCTTGATACGTCGGCGATAGAGTGGGCGTAAGTTTTCCTGTCATTTGGACAGATGTGTATAGATAACGTGCGCGAAACTTACTATGACAGGAAGCGGCGCTAGTACCTTTGTCATTGTTTAACGAGTGGTACTCACTGTTGCCGACGTTCTGGGGATGAAGCCCTTTCTTTGAAGGTTAGCGATACAAGGCTGGCGGATGAGCAAATTTCTGTATCCTCTAGGAAAGCCGTACATCACGAAGTGCCGGTAACACGTTCGGACAGTTGAAGCAGCGGTCCGCGAACTTCACCACACAGATTCATTCTATTCCTTAACATGCCAGTCACTATTTTTCCAGCCAACTACTGCACACGTCTTCAATCCACATTATTCAATCTAGCATGATTGGAGCACAGTGTGTTAGCGAAAACTCAGTTGCATTTCCGACACCTGATCGCACAGAAGCAAGGTAGAATGGGTAATGGTTTCGTATTCGTGCGTGGTCGCTGAGGAGAGGTATGGCGCGCCGCCGTGAGCGCCATCTCGTTTCTTTAAAACAAACTGCTCCGGGAAAAGGGTCAATAGTTCTAAAGTTCATGTGATGTTTTCTTTACTTATTATTTAGAAAAAAAAACCGGAAGCATTGATATCAGTTATTTCTGCCACAATTTTTGGGGCATACGAATATATTCTGTTATGAAAACATACATATTTTAATGGACAGTGCATAACGTTCAATAATTCGTTTGCAGCATCTAATATACAATGAAATTGGCAATGCAGTTATTATTCATGCATTTGATCCCTCGACAAATTCTATAAGGAGGAGGCCGCGCTGCAACCTGAGCCCCCCCCCCCCCCCCCCCGAACAAAATTTCTGGCTACGCCACTGCTGGGCGCCCACCTGTTTCGCCTACAGGGTGCAACGGCCCTGCCCCTCACATTTAGCTTTTTAATAATAAAGTGCGTTCTAGAAGGCTATTCTTAAGCAGCTTTCCTAACTTCGAGGTCGCTAAAATGCCGCCAATTGTTCTGTCACGTCGCTAAAATTGTCGCCGGTCGCTAAATTGAAGAAAGTGGTCGCTAAACAAACAAGAAAGTCGTTAAATCTACCGACAAAATCTCTAAATGGCAAAAATACTTATCAACAGCCAGAATAACGTCCACCGCAGGAAATGAAATGATATATTACCTTACGTTTAAGACAAGGCAGGCAAAATTCACGCTTCCAGAGAGTTAATTATCGCACGTACAAAACAAAGCCATAAGTGACGGAGGCCTCAGCCTCGTATTGCGCATTTGCGCGCGTGGCTTTGTCGTTAGCCCTCCCATGGCCTGTTTATTAGCTGTGACGTCGCTGGAACTGCTTGCTGCAGGCCGAGGCTCCATTGCATCATCCATCGTTAGTTCATCAGCTGATCTACATATCAATACACCTCAACTCGCGTCAGAAGCCAAGTCATTCGCCACATATTTCGCTTGCTGCATCCTAAAGATCATGGTATGTTGCCAAGAAAATTATCTCTATAGATCACATCCATAGCCACAAACGAAAGACAAACAAAATAGTAAAAATGCGTCGTCCAACGATACGGTCAACTATAGCGGGCGGCAGTCAAAACTATTTGTGTCCTCGTGTAGCTCGTGTGTTTAGAACAAAATGCACTAGGGTTATGCGAATAGCAATTTTCGAGACCGAATCGAATGCTAATTGAATAATGCCAGAAGAGAATGGCATGTTTTATACTTTTCTAATAGTTTTCGAATAATCAAGAGCCATTCTCACTTTAAGTACAACACGATCTTTACATATCCTAGTATATTCACGTTACCAACTTTCTGTCACTACATTGCACATTATGAAGCGCTGTATATAACATCAGAAAGGGAGAACTTGGAGCAAATAAGCAGTTTAATCGCATAGTCTGAACTCATTGGCAAGTGGGAATGACAGTGGTTTACCGGAAAAGCCCGGCTATAACGCGCACATACGTAACGTTTCGTGGTATATGTCTGCTATCGCCGCGAGAACGAACTTTATCGTACTTTTGCTCCAATTTTATATTTGATCGCGCACAATTGGCGATTTGTAATATTCAAAAACTATTTGAAAAACATCCTTATTTACAAATAGTGACTATTAGATTGGAACACCGAATCGCATAGAACCACATTCGCTTCGTTGGAACAATATTCGAATATTCACACACCCCTAAAAAGCATGCACGTACACGCACCAAGCTACACGCGGGTGCTACTGCACGCAGCCCTGTTGCTAACATGTTGCAGAGGGTGCCTCAATAACAGCGCTACTGCAACAGCGCCGCAGCCTGGCTTGGTATCGAGGCGCCCAACCTGTTACTAAGCCCCCTGTTTCACGCGCCAGGCGCCATCTGTGGAGTTAAAGGGAAGAATATTCCAGCTTGTGCTATTTTTAACGCGCGATGGCGCCACGTTTAAGCAAAATGCGCGCGCCCACGGCCGCTTAGCAGGCGGAAGACGCTTCGGAACGTTTAGAGGCTGTAAAGTTTACCGACCTGTGTACTGCCGGGTAGCATCTCCTCGTAGATAAAAAGCGACCAGTGCACTGGTAAGGACAGCATCCAGCTACTCCCAGCACTAATAGCAATTACGCCGTCACCGTTGTATTTTTTATCGGTAACATATAAATTAGAATTGTACGTTCGATTGAAACGGAAGAAGAAAACACCAATATAAATACGTCAAATTTACTTTCAATATTGCGTTTTATTTGTAATAAATAACTGTAAGTGCTGCGTAAGTATGAGCAACTAACAAGGTATCAAGCCGGCAAAGACGAAGATCGCGCCACTGTTGTTGTCATTCCTATATAACCTCACCCAATAGAACTGCATTATTTTTTTTTTCAGAAAGTTCTTTTTATCGCACACGTTGCGTGAATCATAACTTGGCGCCAAGCAGGGAGACATACGGCAAGGGTCTTTAATGTGTTGCATAATGATCGGGTTCCTATAATTTACTTCGCCGCAATACAGATGTGTTATGCAGCAAAGCATGCGCAAAGTATTGCGGTGAAGCTAAAATTTGTGCAGTGAAGCATACCAAGAGTGGAAATGCGCCACTGTCACGGGGTCTAGAGAGAGTTTCCAACCATTTGGAATGAAGCGTGGGAGTCCGGATTTATGAGTAAATGTCCCGAATCCCCACCACCGTAATCCCGACTTAAACCAATTAGGATGGCCAAATTGTCCTGCTTTTGCTATTTTTCTGCTGAATAGCAATCAATAAACCAAATTTCCTTTTTATAATGCCTGACATCTCGGTTGCCCATTCCTCTCCTTTGTCTTCTGTTGTATTGCCATAAACATAAAGGCGATTTTGGTGTTATCTTGGTTTAGTTCAATTGAATGCCCTAACCGTTTGGAGTATGTACACCTAATCTACAAATCTATTAGATAAGTCTGTGGCGATTACATCGGCTAATGAAATCTTTTTCGCACTTGTCAAATAATTCTTTCTGAATTTCAGTCGTTGAGTATTCGTGCTGCTCCCTGAGATCGCTACTGTATCTATTAGGTTTTCTTGTGATTTATTTTTGTTTATAGCTGTTCGTATACAGTAGGCTTTTGTTCAGCACTAATTTATATTTTCTTGTTATTTGGTGAGTTTATGGTTAGTTTAATGATGTATACATTTTGCTAAGGCACTCGAGTATGTTCATCTGTCTTGATCGATTGTGAAGATGGTCTTTGCCACTGTTATATGTATACGATTTGTTTTACTGTTGCTCGTGCTTGCTACCACTATGTATGCTTTGTATTTTTTTTCGTCCCCCCCCCCCCTTCCCACTGTAATGCCATGAGGCGCTGTGGGTATGACGTAAATAAATGAAATAAATCTGCATTGGTAGCCGTGTTAACCAGGCAACTGCTGGTCGTTTCTTGTTGTAAATCGCTACATGGTAGGACTTTAACAAATTTCAGCAGAACCCATCTCCCGATGATTATCGGCAGTAATGCGTGAGCGTTGAATCAATATTGTGACACAACGTATAGCCACCGTCGAAACGAGTTATATATGAGGCGTCTGCTGCAGCGGGACTACTCTTTCGCGCTGCCTTAAGAACACGCGGCGCCATCTAGCGCCACCGCCTCGAAGCCTGCGCGTGGCCTCCGAAATGCATGGCGCACCGGCGTTCTCAGCGTTCGCACGGTGCGAACGCTGAGAAACGCGTAATGTTGCAACCGGGCTCTCCTCTCGCGCTTCTTTTTGGACAAAAGCGATCTCCGAATCATAGATAACATACGGAGGAGCAGCGGGAACAAAGGACGTGGAAGACACAACCTTACCTGTGATCTCATTGTCGGCTTTCCGTGTATCAAAATATCAGGTGGACGATGAAACGCTCCGAAATTGTTTCGAGGCTGTTGGTAAGAGAATCGTGTTGAACCACCGGGAAATGGTGTTCTTTCTTCGTGACGGGACACTATTCCGCAAGCAGAAATTACCTTGTCAGAAGGAACTGGAGCAACTCGTGGTGCCACAACAACTGCGAGAAATAGTGCTGAAATTAGCACATGAAGGCATCCTAGCCGGTCACCAGGGTCGCGATTTTGTAGCGATGCCTTATGACTTATTCTATACTAGTCTTATCATCCACTGCTCACGGCCGGCTGATCCCGTTGAAAACGCGAGCGGACCGTCGCTCTGACCACTGACAAAGCGCGATAAGCGCGAAAAGGCATTATTACCGGAAAGGCATCGCTACAAAATACCGGCCCAGGGAATCACGAAAACAGTAAGCAGGGATACTTCTACTGGCCCGGTGTCCAGTCCGACACAAAGCGGTTCGTGAAGTCTTGTGACGTATGTCAACGGACGGTTCCTCGTCACCTGGTGGGACGCGCTCCCTTGGGCACCATGCCTATCATAAACATACCGTTCACGAGAGTTGGTATCCACATCATCGGTCCATTGTCCCCAATCTCTGACGAAGGGAATCGTTATATACTGACTATGGTAGATTTTGCAACGCGATACCCCGATTCCGTTGCACTACCCTCAATTGAATCGAGGCAGGTTGCAGAGGGCCTCCTAGAAATGTTTTCCCGCGTCGGCATACCAAGGGAGATCATCAGTGATCGCGGCTCTTCTTTCATGTCGACAGTCATGAAAGAGTTTAGTCGACTACTTTCGTTGAAACAACTGCCTACTACGCCCTACCATCCGATGGCTAATGGTCTGGTCGAGCGCTTTAATGGCACGTTAAAATGCATGATAGGGCGCATGTGTCAAGAGCGTCCAAAAAGCTGGGACCGCTACCTTGGACCATTACAGTTCGCCTATAGAGAACTTCCGCAAAGTAGCACTGGGTTCTCTCTATTTGAATTGCTATATTATATTATATATTATACGGCCGACATGTTGGAGGGCCCATGGCTGTTCTCGAGGAGCTGTGGACAAACGCTCGCCTGGACGAAGAGACAAAGACAACATATACCTATATGATGGAGCTCCGGCGACGTCTAGAACGCACATGCGCCCTTGCACACGAAGAATCAGAGAAAGCGAGAAAACTGCAGAAAAGGCTATTACGACAAGAAGGCGAGGAAGCGAGAACTCTTTCCAGGTGACCGGGTGCTAGTATTATTACCAGCCGATAAGAACAAACTGGTGCTCTCTTGGAACGGTCCGTTTCCAGTTATCGAGAAACGTAGTGAACTTGATTACGTTGTGAACCTTGGAAATAAGGACACGCTCTTTCATATAGATATGTAAAAGAATTCTGAAGAGCGCAAACCACTAAGCCAACAAATGATTGCAGGCACTATCACCGCTCGGCCGACTGATCTTGCGACAAACCAGGATTCTCCCAGTGACGTACCACATGTAACACCAGGAAAGACGCAGCCTGTGCTGAAATCCACAAACTTACACCAGCCATTTGTTTTACGCACAGATGCGTCTTCACGAAGCTTAGGGACAGGACTGCTCCAGGAACATGAAGATCGGCTGTAGCGAGTGTCTTATACAAGTCGAAATTTAAGCCGGTATGGACAATGTCGGTGCAGACTATAGTCGCGCGGAATTCACTGAACAGTCGTGACGTATTGCCGTTTTATACACACACCGTCTTGTTCTTCGTCATATAATCGTGGTGTGATGATTCGTCCCTTGTAATGTGTTGTTTGTTTATGTTGGAAGTTGTGTCCCACGTCCAGGAACTGCTAGATATGTGTATACAACGTACTGAAGTTGGGGGGAGTGTAGTAAGAAACTAATATGGCAACTTGAAAGAAGCCAACGAAAGCCACGACGAAGAAGTGAAGGCGCGAGCTCGAGAGGAACGTGCTTGGCCGATCCCCGTGAGTGGGTATGCGCCAAAGAAAAGGTCATCATCATCATCATCATCAACGTGCTTGGAAGCACGAGACCTTCGGAACGCAAACGGCTGAGCTAGAGCTGCCAGGCTTGCCAGGGCTTGTACGGGTTCGACCTGAGGCACGACACGGACCAAGCCGGTGGTACCAGACCAGCCGGGACGAGACTGGCGTGTCCTACGGTGAACCTGTGTTCCGGCCAGAGCTGAGATGCAGACCAGACTGAACGGGTCGGTGCTGTTCCTGCGGTGAACGAGCGTTCGAGCGCAGCGGTTCCATATGGCCTTGTTCGCGACTGCGATGCTCGGGCGAGCCACCTGAAAGGGTCCGGCACAACCGCCTGCTGTGTTCGTGGCCACGGTGCCGCGTTGCTGACCGCGTGGGCCCTGCCGTGCTGTCGCGCGAACGGTTCATCATATGCTCGTGCGCTGGCCGCCTGTACGAGTTCTTCGTACAAACAGCGCTGCAAGTCTACAAGCGCCCTCGCCTCCGACAGCGTCAAGTACTGTGAGTGACCTTACGAAGATACTCAGACTCACCGTATCGTCAGTGATACATGCGCTTTGACAACTCGCGTGAGTCCTGGACTGCGTGGACAGTATAGAAATAGTTCAGTGTCTCGTAGCTCATCGGAAGTGTAATTGGTGCCGTCTGTCGTCGATAAATGTTTGTCCTGTCTATTACTTTGCTTCCTTTATCTGAGTCCCTGGGCCCACGAACCACCACAGTCATCTGCAAAGTGAAAGTTGCTGAGATATTCGCCGTTGATCCTCCCTCCTAAGCCTTCCCAGTCTAAGAGCTTGAATCCTTCTTCTAAGCATGCAGTGAATAGCATTGGAGAGATGTGACGTTTAAAAAAGTTATGGGGTTTTACGTGCCAAAACCACGATCTGATTAGGAGGCACGCCTTTTTGGACTACCTGGGGTTCTTTACCGTGCACCTAAATTTAAGTACACGGGTGTTTTCGCATTTCGTCCTCATCGAAATGCGGCCGCCGTGGCCGCGATTCGATCCCGCGACCTCGTGCTCAGCAGCCCAACACCATAGCCATTGAGCAACCACGGCGGGTTGAATACGTTTCTTTGCAACATTATTTCATATAGTATATAATATATAATGTAATCTCGTTTCATATAGCATTGTTATAATACCTTGTGAGGATTTCAAGTTCAGCGCTAAACCGTGCTATCTCTTTCAATGCTTTGTCTTCAGGAGAAACTGGTAATTGTTTGCTATAATTTACATGTCTGAGAAGCACGGCTAGTGCATGCAGGAGCCATACTGCGCGGGTAAGTGGGACCTTGATTATTTTCAGCTGCTCACGCATGTTTCAGTCTCCTGTCGTTCCCGCAGAGGCCCGTCTGTGCTATGTAGGACTTGCCGCAAGATAATGGTATACGATATACTAAACCTATGGCGCCATCAACAAAACATGTGGCGTGCTCCTCGCCAAAACCTTCCTTTCCCTTTCGCCACAGATGCGAAGGCACATGCGGGCGAGCTTGTTCGGCGCCGAAAACACCATGGGCACTCTGCACGTCTCGGAACCATCCTTGACATTATGCAGAACCATGTATCCGAATGTAGGGTAGCACAGCAGGTCTAATCGTGGACTGCTCAGCCTCAGCATTTTCTTCTCATGCGCCTTTTGCCTTATGTCTATAAGGGCCTGGACCACTTACTGGGGGTCTAGGTGACTGCTGAACCCTGTTGATGCCTTTGCGGAACATTTCTGTTCTGTATTTGGTGTAAAAGACGCTTCTACCTCAAGTAACCTTCCTTCTCAGTCTGATACGGTGGGTACACGATCAGTCAATGAAGACTTCTTTTAAAGTGTATGAAGCGCCGCAAACCTTCCCTTTCTTGTGGCGCTGACGGTATCCCTCCCGCACTTCTTAACACGTACGGAAGCTTATCTTATTACTGTTCTCGCACGCATCTTCAATAGTTCCCTAAAGTCTAGTACCTTTCCTATAGTGCTTGGAAGGTAGGTCTGGTAGTACACGTATATGTATAAATCGGGTGCTAGAAGTGCAGTTACTAACTACCGGCCTATATCTATCCTCTGCGCTGCGTCTAAAGTGTTTGAATCTGTGTAGCATTCGCTGCTGTCTGTGAGTGCTAAGAATATTTTAATATATGAACAGCATGGATGGCTTTGTATCAGGGCGCTCCACAACAACGAACTTTGCTACATTTATGACCCATGCTTCCAGTGTGGTACATAGTAGGGGCCAATTAGACGATCTTTACTTTGACCGAAGTAAAGCATTTGATGTAGTTTGCCATGAGCTCCTCATTACAAAGCTCACGCAAATGGACATACATTCTTCCATTACTGCCCTAGTAATAAATTACCTAAGCAATAGATCGCGCTTCGTTAGCATTAATGGGCAGAGCTCTGTTAGCTATGAGGTCACTAGCGGAGTCCCTCAAGGATCTGTTCTTGGCCCCCTTCTCTTCCTTCTGTTCATAAATGACATTTCGTCAACAATTCAACACCCTTCGTTCCTTCTATATGCTGACGAATTAAAGCTATTTAAGTTTAAGACTGTCAACAGTGTTCACGACTGCACTGACCTACAAAAGGACACTTTTTTTCACACTCAAACTGGTGCAGAGACCTCCCCCTGCCCCCTCCCCTCCCCTCCCCTCCCCTCCCCCCGCCCTCCTTCCCAATAAGCTACTCTTAAATGCTTACAAAACTATGGCATGAAGTTTTACGCCGAAAGCACACCATGTGCAATTTTCATACACCCTTCATGATGCTCCATTGCCCAGGGTCGATGAAATGAAATTAAAGATCTCGGTGTGTACTTCAACAAAACGCTATGCTTCTCTTCACGCGCTAAATATGTGAAACAACGTGCCCATCGTGCTCCTGGTATCTTATGCGGTATATCGCATGACCTGAACTCCGCTTCTGCCTTGCTTAAATTGTATTATAATGTGTCTCTTCCACTACTAGAGTATACCTCTGTAGTTTAGGGCGGAACGCGCAAATATAATTTTCACCTCATTGAGCACCTCCAGAATAAATTAATAACTAGTTTTGAGCACCGCTATTGCCGTTCCGGTGACCACAGTCCAGTCCAGAGGCGTAGCAACCTTTTTTAGTGGCACGAGCATCGAGTGACACTCTTGTTTCTTGCGCAGCACTTCGGTTCACCTCCTGAGACGACCGCGGACAAAATTCAAAATAAATCAGAAAAAAACAAGAAAAACATAGTATAGTAGAAAGCTCGTAAATTTCACTACAGATGTGATATCAGAGCATAATGTTAGTTACAAGTTGAGTTACTGAAGTGTCTGGAATAATTAGAATTAATTAGCTGAGACGAAATTCAAAATAAATCAGAAAAAGATAGAAAGAAATAGTACAGTACAAAATTCATGGGTTTCATGATAGATATGATATCAGAGCAAAAGCTTAGTTACAAGTTGAGTTATTTGAAGTGTCTGAAATAATTATAATTACTTATAAATCACTCATTACCGCACACCAAAGAACAGGACACCAACTCCGAGGTGCGAGTGCCACTACGAGACACCGAACTCGAAGATTAGAAGTGAAGGCGCGAAAACGACGACGGACGAAGAGAGAGCACACACACACACAGGGCGCCACTTCCAACAACGTTTAATCAGAAAATGTTGGAAGTGGAGGCCTGTGTGTGTGTGTGTGTGCTCTCTCTTCGTCCGTCATCGTTTTCGCGCCTTCACTTCAGATCATGCTTAACCAACACGCCCAACTATCCATCCTATCGAAGATTAGGGTCGCCTACCGTTTTTTTTTCTTTTTTTTTCTTTTTTGGAGTTCATTTCCTGTGTTTTGTATATATGAAGAGAATCATGATGTATGATTAACTCCCTTTTACGCCCGCCTCATCGTTTTCTGTTTCCCGGTTTCTTTCTATTTCCCTATCTCGCATCGTTTTGTCTACCACATTTGTCTTGTGATCGCATTTTAACGCGATAGCGTTAACGGCCCCGTGTCGCAGTAAATCCGGGGTGACGGCTTCGGTGTCGGCGTAAGCATCGGCGTCTGGCGGAAATAGTCATGCCGAGCCACATCACCCCGAACCACCCCGACCACGCAGGCCCTTCGCGTGGCGCAAGGCGTTATTGAACAAAAATTGAATTTCTCAAAGTAAAATTCGTCAGAAAAATCGTAAAGTACGACTTAACCACAACCTACAGACGTGATAGCGTCGGATTGTAGTTTGAGTATACGAGAAAAAAGCCTGATAAGCAGCCAGGAATCTTTGAGTGCTATCGTGTTTCACTCTTAAAGGCGAAGCTTAAGCATCCTCCAATTCTGATGGTGTTTCGCTGTACTTTGGTTCTAGGAAACATTGAGGGGAATGTTGAAAACCGAGCCTTTCTAAATTTTGATCGGGTGCCATGTCGCAGAAAATACAGTGTTGGTGTCGGTGTCAACGGCGTCCAATAACGCTATCACGTGCCACTCTTAAAGGCGAAGCTTAAGCGTACTCCGAGCTTTTGTCTCGCGTATTACTCTTTAATGCAGCAGCACGAAGGCTCCGTAGCTGTTCCTGGGTACTGTAATCAACATTTATTATTATTATTATTATTATTATTATTATTATTATTATTATTATTATTATTATTATTATTATTATTATTATTATTATTATTATTATTATTATTATTATTATTATTATTATTATTATTATTATTATTATTATTATTATTATTGGCAGTCCGGCGGAGCGTGTGAGCCTGCCATAATCGCCTTGTTCTTCTTGTTAGGTCTGCCTGCGTCGTAGCACTCGAAAACGTTCGACGTGCCTGGCCTATCTGTCGCATGGATCGCAAGCACTGCAGCATCTGACGTCATCAACCCACCGGACACCTGACACTTGCACGTGCTGAGCTGGCATCGATCAACGATGGCCAAGCGCCGGCCAATCAAAACATCACGCGAAGAACTGGACACTGTAAAACCGAGGTTCCCCAACGATCGGTTGCAGTCCGGCGGAGCGTGTGAGCCTGTCATAATCGCCTTGTTCTTCTTGTTAGGTAAGAACAGTTGCCTTAGAATTTCGGTTGTATTACCTTTCTCCGTGGGACTTACTCGTAGAGCTCGTGAAAGTAACTCGTTTTCTTTTATCATGGCATTTGAAGAGTGCATTGCTTGCCACAGTGCGTTACCCGATGATGGTCGTTTTATGTCATGCGCTGAATGTAAACATGGCTACCATTTGGGTCAACCTTGTTCAGGTATAGCGCCTAGTACTTTTGCGACTAAGAGCCAAGCTAAGCGAGAAACTTGGGTCTGCAAAACCTGTCGGGCTGGCAGGCAACGAGACGCTTCAGCATCGCAGATGGAGAGTAGCCAGACAGGGAACGGCAGTTCTGTGGAGCCATCCTTGGTTTCTGAGCTCAGGGAAATAAAAGACAGTATTGCTTCTTTGTTAACTCTGCATGCAAAAGTGTATTCCCTGCTTCTGCTGAAAACTAGGTTTACTAAGCTTTCCATGAGTGTTAAAGAACTAGAGGAATCGGTCTCATTTGTGTCGAAGCAGTATGATTCAGTACTTGAGGAGATGAAAGCTAACAAAGAGCGCGAAAAGGCCCAGGAAGAGGAAATTGTACACTTGAATGAAGTAGTCAAGGCCCAAGCGATACAGCTTGAGCTTTTGCAGGATGTACAGAATGAGAATGAACAGTACAATAGGAAGAATAACTTGGAAATTGAAGGCCTCCCACTGGAACAAAATGAAAACCTAAGGCATGTTTTATCAGAGGTAGCCATCGAGCTGGAGCTAGCAAGCTTTTCAAGCACTGATGTAGAGGCGGTGCACCGCGTGCCTAGTAAACGTAAACCGATCCCGACAGTCCTGATACGGTTAACTTCTGTGGCAGCGAGAGAAGTTTGGTTTGATTCGCGAGGAAAACTGCGGCGGTTACACCAGAACGGTTCTCTACCCAAATTGTTTTTCAACGATAACTTGACAAAGGCAAATGGTAGTTTGTTTTGGCGTGCAATAACCGTGTCTAAGGAGAATGGGTACAAGTTCGCCTGGGTTAAAGGCGGTAAGATTTTTGTAAAGAAGTACGGAAGGTGCACCTTTGATCCGAGTAATCAGGCCAGCTAATATTGCTAGGATTGTATAAGCAACATGGCGTCTAGTTTCTGTGTGGTTCCTGATTTTAGAAGTTTCAAAAGTACGTTTGGCCTGAGGTCGCAACATAATTTTACTCTCATCAGCGTAAACATAAGAAGCCTCCGAAAGTAATGGAATGAATTTAAAGAGATAGCGGAAGCAGCTAGCAAGTACGTTGACGCTTTTGTTCTCACTGAAATAATTATACCACAAGTCGGTGCCGATATGTTTACGCTGTCTAGTTATCGTTCACATTTCGATGAAATACTGGGAAAATGGGGTTCAGCTGTGCAGTTATGCTTAGTTGGTGATTTGAACATAAATACGCTATGCGTCACGTCAACTACTGTTTCCGATTACTTATCCATTTTGTCTTCTTATGGTATGGAAGCCATCATAAATCATCCGACTAGAGAAAAGTGTTTAAATAACCTAGTAGTAGCGTCCTGCATAGACCTCATTGTGGTGCGCGCATCTGACTATTCCTTGGCTGCTTGCGTCATAAATCAGAGGTTAGCCGACCACTATTTTGTGGCCTGTCGCCTTTCGAAGCCTTCTCTAGCTGTAGAACATCAATCGGTTGGGAACACAAAAAGAAATAAAATGGAAATTCAAATCACTAATACAAAATGTTCGACCAATACATCACTAATTTTGACTGGTCTTTGCTGATTGATGGCAATGCACCCGATAAGGTTTACGAAACGTTCTCCACTCAACTTAAACACTTTGAGCGCCTAAGTACATATGCTGTTATGAAAAAGTGCAGAAACAATGTTAGCTGGCTTAATGTCGATATTATGCGTGCCATATTGTTTAGGGATTGGCTCCGGAAGCGCTGCAAACGTTCGCCTAAAAATGAGGGATTAAAAGCTGAATATAAAATGGCAAGAAACAGGGTAGTCGGGCTTTTGCGAACAGCGAAAAGAATGTATTTTTTAAATAAATTCAACCAATCGCGCAAAAGTCCCGCGAAAATGTAGTCTATAATAAATAATCTTAGGAGAGAAAGTGACGTGCTTACTAATCCCATTGACTCATTTCCAGATGACAAAACAGTGGTAGTTAACGCATTCAACCGTTTTTTCTCGCGTGCTTCTGAAAAGGCTTTAACCCAACAGGAAAATCATTGTACGTTGAAGGAATCGGTGTCGGCGTCCGCTTTTATGCCTAGCTTATCAACGCCTGACCTGAAAAGGATTCTTTTTAGTTTTCGGCAAAGTAAAACACCAGGAATAGATGGCATATCAGTAGGCACTATCCGAAGAAACTGCGATGTGCTTGCGAACATCTTTCTTTTTTTAATTAATGGCTTTTTAGAAACTGCAGTAATTCCCGAAACTCTGAAAACGGCTATTATATAGTTAAGCCACTATATAAAGGAGGCAGGAAAGATAAGGTGGAAAATTATAGACCAATCTCAATTTTGCCGGTACTTTCCCAGATACTCGAAAAATTTCTGTACGAATGCATGACGTCTTTTTTAATGAAGTTTTCGATTTTATCGCCCAGGCAGTTTGGTTTCGTTGCGAATCGAGGTACCAAAGCCCTATTAGAAGAACTCTCAGATGAAGTATATTCCGCATTTGAAAACAACTTATTCACCTGTGCGCTATTTCTAGACATAGCAAAAGCTTTTGACACAGTGAATCATAACATTCTACTAGCGAAACTAACTTTAATGGGATTCAGAGGACCATTTCACAACGTACTGCGAAACTACATGTGTGGTAGGTCACAGATAGTTATTGCCGACAAGGAAACCGTCAGTAGCAAGCAATGGCTTACAGCCGGTGTTCCCCAGGGGTTGATTTTATCACCTCTTTTATTTAACATATTTGTAAACGATCTTCCTCTAGTAATTTCTAAAGGCACTGTACGGTAATATTAACAAAGCATATACATTATGAAAAGACTGTGGGCGCCGTACAAAATACAATACATAGTGTAATGCACTGGTTTGCGAAAAATTGTATTAATGTAAATATCAGGAAGACCCAGTTAATATGTTTTAGAAATCCCTTAAAGGCCACAGCAATAAACGTCCCAGTATTCTTGCATGACCAGCACTGCGTTTCATGTACGTGTGCCCCTGTTCAGTATGTAGACTGCGTGAGATAACTCGGTTTATTTATTGATAGCAGCATGTCGTGGCAGCATCAGCTGGCCTATCTGTGTGGCAAACTTAGGAGCGTCGCTTGGTTGCTTTTTAATATAAAAGGTTTTACTCCATTATCGGTAAAGAAAACCATAGTGCATGCTCTCACGTACAGCATATTACGATACGGAATCACCGTATTGGCTCTCTGCGCATTGCGATGGCAAACGCGAATTGACAGTTTATTAAAAAATATATTGAAAAGTGTTGCCTATGGCTGTGGCCAGGTGTGAGATGAAAATTTATTTTCAACATTAGGTTTTCCTTCATTTCAGTCGTTATTTAAGCAAACTGTTGCTCTTCGTCATTTTTGGAACGACCAATTCAGAGAGAAATATGTAGCCCCTCGACTTTTGAGGGACAACAAGCGTTTCAAAGTTCCTCGTTCATCAACTAGGAATGGTGAGGCACGACGATGTGTCTATGTGCCAAAAATCTTTAATGATCTACCTGACGAAATTTTCTCAGTTCAGTCAAAAAAGGCTTTAAAGAAAATGTCATGTTCCATTTGAGTTTTCTGTTTTGTATGGGTATGTGTTTATTTGATATAATTTGGTTGCCTTAACCTGTACATATATATAAGTGTGAAAAAATGTTCACTACGTTGTCATAACATGTTTTTAATTTTTTTTTTGGTCTATATAAGCGTGAAAAAATGTTCACTACGTTGGAATAACATATATTTAATTTCGTTTTCTATATAAGCGTGAAAATATGTTCACACTACATTGGAATAACATGTATCTAATTTTCTTTTTATGTGCACAATGTTTTGTCGGCACTACAAGGTAACGCCTGTATGTACATACGCTGACCTCATCGCTGTTGCCGGCGCTGCCGGGCCTAGTCACACAAGCCATTTAGGCTTCGACAGGCCCCCCTACTATGTATTTGTTCTTGTGGTGCATAAATTATTATTATTATTATTATTATTATTATTATTATTATTATTATTATTATTATTATTATTATTATTATTATTATTATTATTATTAGAAAAGCGCGCAAAATGGGCTCTCCTTGTTTTGTGGGCAGTTATGGCGGCCCTAGCCGTGCATTCCAACGTGACATTCAACAGCCTGGATTCACTATTCGATCCGTCGTCGGCACACGCTGATAAGCAGGAGGTACGCACTAGAATGGCACGTGCGCCCTCGATAGGCGGCTTGCTCATCGGAACCGTGTTAGCTTTCGAGTCAGGGTTCAAAGTACTTCTTGCTTTACCATTGCTATATTTTTCTATCTCTTGTTACTATTCGGGCGCTTCTTTTTCGTTTTTATAAGCTTCCTTTCCAGTGCCATTGTTCCCTCGTTTATTTCCGCTCTGCGCTATCGGACAATGTTTTCGATAACGGCAACGAATGATGCTTTGGGCTCTTATTGCTATATATGTGTGAATGGAGAACAAAAAAAATAATGTTCGCGATACTTGCATTCTATTGAACGGACTGGGCATGCATACGCGCGTCTCTCGGAATCACCGATAACACTGCAAGCGAAGAGGAGGAGGGGGGCTCACATCGGCGCCGCACAACCTTTCAAACCTAATGAACCTAAGCAGAGGCTGAGTAATATTGTAGCCAGCTGTAGTCATCACTCGTCACTATTATCAGTGTGATGTCACACGGTATACTGGTTTCAAAGCGCAAATATTTGGCACGGCCATCTCTGCACGTGGCATCTAGCTAATCATATGGCAGAGGCCGCCTCCAAAGGACACACTCAACGCAATGTAAAGTTGATCAGGCTTTCTGAATGTGACCAGCTTCTATGCATCCAAAGCCATCGATTTAACCCGAACAAATTGCGTTTTGCACAACCTTACTCGCTATATATACACAACCATGTACTTACACGCAGCTGTCTACTTTCTCATAATTGTCCTTGCTGGTAACAGCGCCAGCCGTGACACGAAGCGCAATCATGCTCAAAAAGCGGAGAGTCAACTAGCTTCGCTTATCAGCATTTAACAGCTTCGTGGTGATACCAGTTATCAGCGACCTTCAACACATACCATTTGTTGCAGTACACGGTGCGTGCTTTGTGTGTGTGTGTGTCTTTTGTTATTCTCTTATTGTGTATTCCTGAACAAGGTTGCACGAGTTCATAAGCCTGTTATTTCCGTATGGCTTAGTCATTCCCCCTTTTCCCGTCGCCACGGTGCGGTGAATCTTGACACGTTATGTATCGCATACATTGTCTATTGTCCACGAAGCTAACTGGAACAGGTGAGTACGTGGCCAGCAATATCTGCAGAACCGCCTCGTGGTAGTCACCTGGTTTATCAACGAGGTTGTATGCAGGCGCTCTGCGAGCAAGGGATCGGTGACGGACAGCTGGCTCCATGGCGAAAAACATGCGGTCAGTGATAATCAGAGCATTCGATGAAGCACTCAACACTTACCATCCAGCGAAAATTGAGGCCACTTGCGCGTTCTCTAGTGACATGCTAAGCCGGTCATGTACATACGCCAGAGGGCCACCACATTGGTAACGCATATGATGTCCCGAGATGGTGCTGAAGTTATCGCTGGCCGCGTGCTCACCTAGATATTGCTCTTGATATCTCGGAGCTATGTGCGTGGCTATCATTTACTTTTGATGAGTTGAGCCTCCCGTATTCACAAAACTTCTCGCACGTAAGTCCGTTTCCTTAATGGACACTGTTAGGACCTCCTCGTCTTCTTTCTGGGGTTTTACGTGCCAAAGCCAGTTCTGATTATGATGCACGCCGTAGTGGAGGGCTCCGGATTAATTTTGACCACCATGGGGTTCTTTAACGTGCACTACAACGCAAGCACACGGGCGTTTTTGCATTTCGCCTCCATCGAAAAGCGGCCGCCACGGCCGGGATTCGATCCCGCGATCTCGTGCTCAGCATCGCAACGCCTTAGCTGACTGAGCCACCACGGCGGGTTAGGACCTCCTCTAATGATTATATAGCGATCGGCATGATAACCAAGCGATATCCGCCCCTATTGCTTGTTGTGGACAGAGCTTACGAGTAGGTTTATTAATACGGGCCTAGGTGGTTTCTCACGCTGTCATTGAGTGGGTCTGTTCACAACACATTATTTCTGCAACAGTGGATTTTATTGAATAAACATGTGCCAGGATTTGATTTGTTTTACCTAAAAGAAAAACATATGACAATTTGCCTTCAAACGGCGTCAACTTATCTGTAAGAAAGCGCTTCTAGGGACTTAGATGCGCATACCACCTTACCTATAGCGTCTCAATTTCTCATTTCTTGAAGTCATATTTATTGTCTTGGCTTCACCAGACTAATCTTATTTAATTTACCTCGTCGACCAAAAACAAGAGGTTCACTTCAATGCGTACTCTGAGGAGCACAGCCTGTTCTCTAATAATTATTAAGAAAAGGAAATGAATGCTTCCGCTTCTAATTGACTTGTGTCTTAAATGTCCACTAGGGTACACGATGCACTCAACGCTGCCCTCTAATCACGAATTTCCAGTGCAGCAAGGCATTGGAACGTTCGCGCCCAACACAAAAATTACGCCTCACAGTACGCGCATGTGCTTTCACACAGGGCATTCAGAATTAACCTGCAACGAAGGTTCAAAAATCTTACGGAAGTACTAGCTCGTTATGTATTAGTCACTAAATGATGATTACACGATGGCTGCCAGATGCTGTTGCTCCGTCGCAGCTCGCCCACTGCTGGCATAACGACATATATCTATCTTTTGAACCAGGATATTCGTGTCCGCATTGACTGCACGCTTGGTGAAAAAGAAAGAAAGGAATGTATAAAAAGGCAGGGAAGTTAACTAGAAGTAGTTCTGGTTGGCTACCTGCCCCGCTTACACTCTCCCCCCTGCACGGGGTCAGAGGGTAAGGGGATACAATGAAAAACGAGAGAAGCAGGGAGAACGTAGGCCTAAATCACGCGCACACTACAAGTTGAGCACGCAGCTTTCTCAAAGTCCAATTTCTGGTCCCGTTGACCACGGAAACTGGAGCAGAGTAAACATAGACTTTTGCATAGGAACACTAGAATTGAAGTTTCTGCCCTGATAATGAATGGCTGTTCAGTCTGCAATGTGCATTGTACATCACTTGCCTTCCTGCATTATATGTAATGGCACACGCATAGAAGGTGTATAAAAGTCTCGTCACATGTTGCACGTGCTGCAGGTGGGGCTGTGGGCCATTCCAACAAGGAAGGCTTATAAGAGTTGGTGAATGTGACCTTAATTGAGACACGAACGAAACGGTAGGGTTTGTTACCGCCATGCTAATTCAGACGGTAGAATATAGTTACACGTGAAGGCAGAAAAAACAGACGAGATATGGCGAAAATACCAGGGTCCCACCGGGACAATATATATTCATGGGGCATCTAGCAAAGCCTATACCTGCAGCTTTGGTCGGTTCGCGAAAGCGACATCAAAATGCACTGACGCGGTCATCTTCACTGATACAGCATGGCAGACATCGAAAGAGCACGTCATACTCGTCGTGTATATCTTGTATCTTACTCGTCGTCTCATCGTGTATGTGGTGGCAAGTTTGTCGAATATCTGAGACCAGTTGTTCGTCGTTTCCGCTGTGCATTGCATTTTGTATGCTTTGTAAGATTTCCTTAGGGTCGCACAATTGTTGAGGCGGCTCCTTGGGAATGAAGTGCTGCACAATAGCAGCACGGAGTGCAGCAAGACAATTCTCCACGTGCCCATGGTGTGTTCTACTTGCTCTCAGTCAACTTCTCCGGGATGATTAGTGCAGCTGCAGAGCTTCCGTGTTTCACTGAACCATCTGTGTAAACGTGCTGCCAAGTCACATTCCCCGTCGTAAAGATATTGAAATGCAGCTTGCTTTAACGCTGGCAATAGCATTGCAGCTTTCTCCTTTATACCTGGAATAGTCACTTGTATCTGAGGCGTTGTAGGCTCGACAAAGAGAGAGGCAATATGAAAGCAGGACTGAACAGAACATCTAGTTTACTACTCTACAATTGAGGAGAGCGAACGGGGAGGTAGAAGGATAAGAGAAAGAAATAGTGAGAAAGAGAGGCACCGTGCACATACATGAGCAATGCCATCGGTACAAGTTAGCACCAAGGTGATAAAGGTCGTGTATTAGGTATACATTGTGACGGCAATTAGACCTCATGTTCAGACATTATTTTGGCGAATGCTTTGTGCGACCGTTGGACAGCAAATAAGGTAGTGTGAAGTAAGCCTAGTAAAATGCTGGACATGGGCTGTCAGTGCACTAACAGTCATACAGGACGCGATTGAAGACGGGCCCCTTTTGTGAAAGAAAGACGCGTTCCAGAAGCCTGCGGAATATTTGTCGTACAACTAATTCCCACTACGGATAGATGTGGCGCAAAACGTCCAGCAATAGTGCGTTACATAGTTGAAGCATTGGCTGTACTGGGGCGCCGCCGGACTCGAAAGTTACACACAGGGGCCAGTCGCTTTCTCAAGTACAAGTGAGGTCCCCGAGACATGTATCTATGAATATATTATGACACCAAGAAATCGATCCGTTTGTCTGTAGGGTACTATTTAGTTCGCAAAACTTGCGGTGTCATCGCTTCGCGAGTAAAAGCAACGAGCGAACACTCTTCAGGTGATAACCCCAGCCCAGGCCATTCTGCTTATGACAGCACCGTGCTGTCGCAGCCTTCTCAATCATCCGCGGATTTACGAGCGCGAGCGTGAGCAGTGTAAGGTGAGCACTTCGTCTTGCGGAACACGACAAGATGTGAAATGAGAACAGCCTAATGAGATACATTGCCATAGGTCCTTTTGACATTAAGGAAGAAGGCCACATCGTTTTAGGCCTTTCTAGTATTGTACAGACGTCGCATTGTCAATAAAGTTGTCTATTTATGAACGTGAAGCCATGCATTACCTTATGATATACGTTTTCCATAGGCAGTTCTTCAAGTATGTCATGACGTGCACCCTCGCAATCACCTTGCCGACGCAGCTGGCCAATGTAATCGGACGCAGAATGACAGGCCCAAGCGATACATGGGGCAGGCTTGAGGAGTGAGGCCACTTGCATTTTATTTATATTAGGTGTAAGCTAAGCTGTCATGCCATGACTTTTTGTGCAGATCGAGAGGTGCATTTTCGTCCTCTTCGTCAAAGGTTTTTCATGCGCCGAATAAGTGACCCCATTCGGGAACGGGTAGCTCAACCATCGAACGCCGCCTCCAGCTCTTCAGCGCATAGAAAGGGTGGTCCGTACGCGGTAGCCGGGGGCGAGGGGTTGCAAACGGGATAAGTGTGGCAGACTCAAAAGCAGGGATCCCTGTCTTGGCGCAGGAATGCCGGCGTCTTCGATGAAGAGCAAGATACTTAATTAAATACGTGGCGCCGGGCTTACAAGACCCCTCACCATGTTTAAAAATGGACTAACTAAATTATGGGGTTTTACCTCTCATTATAAGCCATGTCATAGTGGAGGATTCCGGATTAAATTTTACCACCCGAGACTCCTTAAGGTGCACCTAAATCCAATTACACGAGCGTTTGTGCATTTCGCGCCCCCATCTAAATGCTGCTGCCGGGATAGAACCCGTGACCTCGAGCTCAGCAGCGCCACGCCATAGCTACTGGGCTACCGCGGCGGGTCTCACCATGTGTGACCATTGGAAATAACAAGCGCGGTACTTTGATCGTGTCTAGAAAGCATTATACCGATGAGAGCCGTGAAAACAGCTGAAACAGCTGAAAGCGTGCTCTTCTCCTAGGAACCACTCGACATGCCAGTGAGATGACGTCACATGCAACGCTGCTGCCGCGTCACACGCATAGCACCAGCATAACAGCAGCGCAAGTCCGGGGATACAGGAGCACCTCTGGAAATGCAGCATGCAGCAAGAAAAGAAAGCAGACAAAAAAAAAGAGAGAATGAGGCGGGCGGCAGCCGCGAGCAGCCGCGGCAGCCCACGGAGTAAGATAAACAGGAGCGCCGACTCCGCCGCCGCGCAACGCATTCGCTCGGGACCACGGAGTAGGATAAGACAGGAGCGCCAGACTCCGCTCGTCTGGAAGGGACACATTCTGCAACGCCGGCTCCTGCTTCACAGCGTGTTCGCCAGACGGCGCTACGAATGAAGAAAACCTCTGCAGCGGAGAGGAGCAAAGGCGCGGGGACTCTCTCGCGGCGCCTGCTTGTCAGCTGCTCCGCGCACGCCCTGACGCCTGTAGCGCGCATAGCTCTTGCGGTTCACGGAGTCACGTTAGCAGGAGAAACAAGTCATGTATCATTTTATTTAATTTATTTTATACAGGTCAAATGCAGGGCATTTGTCAGGTGGCCTACATGGAACTTTACAAGGCACAGGAACAGAAAATAAACAAATTACGGAAACTAAGACGGAAAGAAAAGCTATAGCAAATGGTAAGGCGATATAACTGCAATTTGGGTGGTCTCAAGCAATGACAGACTACAACGAAAACAAGTTTTTATGGAAAAGCTGACGTTTATCACTCTTTTTTATCTGAGCACGCATTAAGTGCTAAGATGCTTCGCTTGCTTCTTTGTTTCTCGCGGTGCTTTTCGTGTCGCCCGGTTCTCTTGCGAGCAGAATCGCCACATTCTCATTAAACATAATAATTAGGAATTCCTGCCAGTGTTTCCTGCTCATTATTTCACAAGAGAAGCTCTGATTATGTGTCTGCATAACTGGGGGAATCATTTCGAAGGCAAGGCTGAGAACTTACGGGGTAGCCAGCCGGTATTTACACTGGCTAACCTCCTTGTCTTTCTTTGCCTTTCTCTCTCTCTCTCTACATTACGGCATGTCTCTGGACAAGGAAAGGCACCTGCACTGTGTGTAGTTGTAGACAAATTTAAATTGAGCTCCTCCCGTCCTTCCGCATTGGCGTCTTCTGGATCCTCCTGGCATTCAGCATCATTGAGCTACGCCAGGCTTCCCTAAACAAATTGAAGGAACTGCTCCGCTTCGAAGTCGAAGCACTTTCTTTACATCTAGTAGGACGTCGCCTTCGTCTTTGCTGGAGTAACTATCAAAATTAAAGCTGCTTCTCGAAGTGTCACGCACATAGTTTGTCCATTGCTTTAAGCGCTCGCTTACTTTCAGGAATTTTTTGACGCCACTAGTGCAGTAGTTGAAGATCAGATGGCGAAGCGAAGAGCGAAAACTTCTCGCGTCCTTTGCCATAACCAGATTTACAGCCGGGAACAAAACACTGTCCTGTTGCTCAGTCTCTTCACGCACAAGTATCAAGATACCTTGTTCCGTCAGGCATGAATGAACATACTGCAGGCATGGTAAACAAAGCGAGGAATACAAAAATTTCGCACCTTCGCTTCCGCGCAGACGTAGAGGAGTGAATAACAAGTACTTCTGTTATGTCTTTTTGTACAGCATCATTTATCGTCTGTTTCCTTTAAAGACATCTAAAAATGTTTCGTATGCGTGCATAAAAGCACTACCGCGTGTTTATTTGCGCTTTTATTATTTGTGCGCTTTTATTTTTTGTGTTTGATTGCTGTCAAATTGAGACGGCCGAGGGTCCACGTTTGTAGCAGACGACACGCTCTGCGGGTGCCGCGCTGCCCGTTTTGCGCCGCCGTCGCCGCCGGTCTCCGCCACTCAACGCATGCGCACATGGAAGCAAGCTGTGGAGTGTTTTACATGCGCCTCGACAGATGGCGCTACGCGATGTATAATTTGCGTTGCACGGTTTGTCCCGAGCGAATGCGTTGCGCGGCGGCGGAGTCGGCGCTCCTGTTTATCTTACTCCGTGCTCGGGACAAACCATGCAACGCAAATTATACATCGCGTAGCGCCATCTGTCGAGGCGCGTGGAAAGCACTCAACAGCTTGCTTCTATGTGCGCGTGCGCTGAGTGGCGGAGACCGGCGGCGACGGCGGCGACGGCGGCGCAGAACCGGCAGCGCGGCACCCGTAGAGCGCGTCGTCTGCAACATACGTTGACCCTCGGCCGTCTCAATTTGACAGCAATCAAACACAAAAAAATATATACGCACAAATAATAAAAGCGCAAATAAACACGCGGTAGCGCTTTTATGCACGCATACCAAACATTTTTAGATGTCTTTAGAGGAAACAGACGATAAATGATGCTGTACAAAAAGACACAACAGAAGTACTTGTTTTTCACTCTACGTCTGCGCGGAAGCGAAGGTGCGAAATTTTCGCCTTCCTCGCTTTGTTTACCATGTCTGCAGTATGTTTATTCATGCCTGACGGAACAAGGTATCTTGGTCCTTGTGCGTGAAGAGACTGAGCAACAGGACAGTGTTCTGTTCCCGGCTGTAAATCTGGGTATGGCAAAGGACGCGAGAAGTTTTCGCTCTTCGCGGCTCCATGTGATCTTCAACTACTGCACCAGTGGCGTCAAAAATTCCTGAAGGTAAGCTAGCGCTTAAAGCAATAGACAAAATATGTTCGCGACACTTCGAGAAGCAGCTTATTCTTGATAGTTACTTCAGCAAAGACAAAGGTGATGTCCTACTAGATGTAAAGAAAGTGCCTCGACTTCGAAGCGGAGCCGTTCCTTCAATTTGTTTAGGGAAGCCTGGCGTAGCTCAATGATGCTGAATGCCAGGAAGAACCAGAAGTCGCCAATGCGGAAGGACGAGAGGAGCTCAATTTAAATTTGTCTACAACTACACACACACAGTGCAGGTGCGTTTCCTTGTCCAGAGACATGCCGTAATGTAGAGAGAGAGAAAGAAAGGGAAAGAAAGACAAGGAGGTTAGCCAGTGTAAATACCGGCTGGCTACCCTGTAAATTCTCAGCCTCGCCTTCGAGATGATTCCCCTGGTTATGCAGACACACAATCAGAGCTTCTCTTGCGAAATAATAAGCAGGAAACACTGGCAGGAATTTCCGATTATTATGTTTAATGAGAATGTGGGGATTCTGCTCGCAAGAGAACCGGGCGACACGAAAAGCACCGCGAGAAACAAAAGAACCAAGCGAAGCATCTCAGCACTTGATGCGTGCTCAGATAAAAAAGAGTGATAAACGTCAGCTTTTGCATAAAAACTTCTTTTCGCTGTCGTCTGTCATTGCTTGAGACTCCCCGAACTGCCGTTATATCGCCTTACTATTTGCTATAGTTTTTCTTTCCGTCTTAGTTTCCGTAATTTGTTTATTTTCTGTTCCTGTGCCTTGTAAAGTTCCATGTAGGCCACCTGACAAATGTCCTGCATTTGGCCTGTATAAAATAAATTAAATAAAATGATACATGACTTGTTTCTCCTGCTAACGTCACTCCGTGAACTGCAAGAGCTATGTACGCTACAGGCGTCAGGGCGTGCGCGGAGCAGACGACAAAACGGATAGGCAAGCAGGCACCGCGAGAGAGTCCCCGCGCCTTTGCTCCTTCTGTTTGTTGGGCCCATAGAGTTTCTCACTGTAACACCTAGAGGGTAAACTGGCGCCACCGTCTATGCGAGTTTCTTAAAGGGCTGCCGTGCCCTCAGGGGAATGACGGGATATGTGTCTGCGAGGCTTGTGTTGGCTGGTGTTGTACGAGGCTTCGTCTAAAACGTGGATATGGCTACGCAAATAACGCGTTCCTAAAATAAAATCTACATAAAAGGCTTTCATCCCCCCATATTACATCTCTCAATAAAGTTTACTCACCTACAATGCAGCATCAAGCGAAGAAAAGCAAGAACAGACGACAAGTTGTTCCAAAGCGAGCGAGAATCTTGTCGTCTGCCCTCCAACTTTAGCGGCCAGCTGGTACTTTTTACGTTTCATAGAATTGTGCATCCAATAGTATGTCCTCAACATTAAACAAAACATGTTTTGTGTTATAATAAAGCTAAAGCAATTTTTTACGTGCTGTTTTAGCAGGAAATGAATCATTGTGACAGACGGAACGGCGCTAGCCAGGCGCGTATTCAAGGCGTTCTGGCTCTCCAAGAACGATGCCAATCCGAATCCACAATATACCGGCATTCCCATGCATACCACAGTGCAGCAGCACCACATTTCCCTCCAGGTTTTAAAGTGTGAAACTCTATGGTTGGGCCTGCCTCTCCGCTGCAGAGTTTTTCTTCATTCGTAGCGCCATCTGGCGAACATGCTGTGAAGCAGGAACCGGCGTTGCAGAATGTGTCCCTTCCAGACGAGCGGAGTCGGCGCTCCTGTCTTATCTTACTCCGTGGTGGCCCCTCTGCTCCGACATGGTAAAAGGCAGGAGCGGAATGTCGCTCGGGAGGTCGAACCTGCGGGTGAGAACCTCTGCCGTTGGAAGGGTGCCTTATCTCGGGCACCACCGTTTTACAGCGAAGCCGTATAGCTCTCGTTGGTCGGGAAATTTCGTGCCGTAAACACAAAACTCCAGCAGGTTAACAATTGAAGGCAAACGGCATATCTTTGTTTGCAATCAGGCATACATCATATATATCAACGAGAAGAAAGGGAACCGAAGGGCCCGATTTTTATTAATCATATCATAAGAAGCCAACAAACAATGACACCAAGGACAACATAGGGGCAATTACTTGTACTTACTAATTGAATTAAAGAAAATGATAAATTAAAGGAAATGAAAACGGATGAAAAAACAACTGTCCGCAGGTGGGGAACGAACCCACGTCTTCGCATTACGCGTGCGATGCTCTCACCATTGAGCTACTTTCCCATCCACTTTCTAGGGTATTTGTGGTTTACAACTAGAACTAACTCTGGGAGTGTTTGCCAGCGCCATCACTCACAAACCTAGGGGCGGATGTGGAACATTCTTTCTGCCGCAGGCGTCATGAGCACGTGATATTTTTTATTTTTTTTTGGGGGGGGGGGTGATGGCAACTGGTCAATAAACCCACATGTGCTACCTGAAGGCATCAATGTTGCCGTATTCGAGCCCTCGTTATGTAATGAACGAGAACAACACTCCCAGAGAGTACTGGGGTCTTTATGTTTTACAACTAGAACACTGCCAGAGTTAGTTCTAGTTGTAAAACATAAATACCCCAGAAAGTGGATGGGTAAACGGCTCCGCGGAAGCTCAATGGTGAGAGCATCGCACGCGTAATGCTAAGACGTGGGTTCGTTCCCCACCTGCGGACAGTTATTTTTTCATCCGTTTTCATTTCCTTTAATTCAACTAGTAAGTAGAAGTAATTTCCCCTATGTTGTCCTTGGTGTCATTGTTAGTTGGCTTCTTATGATATATATATATATATATATATATATATATATATACTTAGTGACGCCACCACGCTTTAATATATAAAGGTGCGACACGTCTAGCAACTCATTCAGTTCATTCTAAGACTGCCATGCATGGGTAGACCCCGGAAATTAAAGACACCACAAGAACAGCGTGACTAAAATGCTCGACCATGTGTGGTGTTTGATAAAGCTTCGCTGGACATTCACGTTCGCAGGGCGGGATGGCGGCTATTTTTTTTTTTCTCACGATAGAACACTGTCCTAACAGCGCTTTACGACTTCTATACAGGGTGTTTCATTTTAGCTACACCAAATTTTTAAAAATTGCCTGTGGCAGATAGCAGAATTATAATGCTTGATGTAAACTACTCGATGAGGCGGCCATTACTTCCACGAGAAATCAAAACGCCTAATTGAATAATTAACATAATTACGCTAATTAAATTTTAATTACTTATTTTATGGTACATTTGTCAATCTATGAATTATAGCACCTTAGTTCGCAAGGCGTATCCACTTGGAACGAAATCTCAGGACTGAACCAGCTTCGAGATATTAATTTTCAACGTGTCCGACGAAATGCATGGGCGTTCCAGTTAATTTTTTTTAGGAAAAAACTGTTTTATGCCTTGAAGTACAAAGTATAGTATGATTATACTGTATAGTGTATACAGTGTAATCGGAATTTCCTACGGGGCTCGGTAAGCGGCGCCTCATATTGGAGTTATGCGTGAATGTTATTTTGAAAATGTCATGCAGGATGCTGTGCACTCGTTTCGGACATTTGGAATGTAAACGAATTTTGAGGAGGAATTGCAGCACCTTAACGCAATACGCTTGCAGGCGGAACCAAGATATAGATGCGCCAAATCAGTTTCCAACCTTAGAGAGACTAGGCGCATTCAAAAGAAAATTCAACGTCGTATGGCCACGTTGCAGTACCACCGCTGTATTTCTATTTCTTTTTTTTTATCACTCGATCCACGTAAGCTTCTGTCGCACGTCCACTTGGACAGCTCCTGAACTGTGCCCATGACGAGCTTGTAGAAAACACGAATCGGATAATGCAACCTTACAATGCACATTGCAACGTCTGTGTTTGAGATCACACTCCAGCTAAGGCAAAAAAAAAAAAAAAACATGTGTCATTAAGACACTCGATCCCAATGTTGTTTGTCTCTTAAGAATGGCTGCACCTGTAATGAAGTCAGACGGGATGCCATTGCAAAGGTCTTCCGCTATCTTAACTGCGCTGAAAAAACTTGATTACTCTGCGTCTCGGTGATATTTCCCTTTTCTGTGAAGGATCTAGATTCCTTCAGCAGCCTAGATAATTTTACATATTTTCGGCCACGCCCACTCATGGGAATGCGCTTCCTGTTATGCTTGGATTCCTTGTGAACGTTTTCTTTTTCTTTTTTTTTTACTTTTTTTCTTTGTTTTATATACCTCGTCTTTTATTCGTCGCGAAGCTTCGTAGTACACCTTCCACTCAAGCCGTAAATGCCGACATTAGCAGGGCTCACCTCTTCCACGCCCATAATGATTCTCAGGTGCCGGCAGATGAGTCTAATATATATATACTTGCTTCTTTCCGGAACGTAGTGTGTGCACCCGCGTGGGTGAAAATTAGTTCGCACTCGAGCGCCTTTGTGCCGCTGGCCTGTTTACTTCATATAGTTAGCATACCAACTCTAGAGGAAAAGCTGGGCGTAAAAAGCGGCAACCACAATAATTTTTTTAGCGCTAGGATTATTCAAAATATGCAAAAATAAGCATTTACACTAGCACGTACGCCCGGGCAACGTTTAAAGTTATTCCGTATATTTTTCAAAAAGATCTAATGTCTTTTTATAAAATTAAAATGTAATATTTGCGGTGTCTTAAACGGACACTAAAGGCAAATATTAAGTCAAGCTAAAGTGATAGATTAGTGCTCGAGAACGTCTAAGGCGTCAATATTATCGTGAACAGAGCTTTACTTACCACTGTCGTTCAAAAGACAAGTGTACAATTTCACTGCATTCTACCGGTGCTAACATATGGGGCAGAAACTTGGAGATTAACAAAGAAGCTCGAGAGCAAGCTTAGGACCGCAAAAAGAGCGCTGGAACGAAAAAAAAATGTCGCAGTTTCACCCGAATAACGAAGCATCAATTGCGATAGCAACTTAGCAGAGAGCTATACGGAGTAAGGATGTAGTAGCTTTTTCAGCTGTATAAACTTGGACATGCAGCCGCACCAGCAACGCGCAGAACTGTTGTCGACGCCGTCGCCGTTTTGCCCGCGTTCGCACCAAACGCGCGCGGCGTTGGTCACTGTTGCCAGGGCCTCTGGGGGCGGCTCGGAGGTTTTCGACGAGATCAGTACGGGACACTCGTCGAGCAGCGCCCGAAGTCTTTACTACCTTCTCGCCTCGCAACGTTTTTATATAAATACGCGTTTGGTGCCGCAGCTAAACGTCGCCTCCCCTCCCTCCTTCCCTCCCGTCTCCCCACGGCCTTTCGCGCGACGGAAGACGTCGCGTTTGCTCTCTCTCTCTCTCTCTCTCTCTCTCTATATATATATATATATATATATATATATATATATATATATGGTGATTGTAAAGGAGGAAAGAGCCGCTTAATTCTGCAGCCCTTCAGGGAGCACGGCGCAGAACGCGCGTTTGTTCTCCGCCGTGCGTTCGCTCCTCGTGAAAGCGCGCGTCCCTCGCGCCATTTCACTCGCACATACAGCGTCCGGCGCGCGGCGACGATTTCATCGCCGTTGACGTCATACGGAACCTCACGGTGACAGCGACCGCGACGACGACGCCGACGGCAGAAATCCTCTTTGAGTGTCCATATAATTGCTATCGCAATAAAATGTTAGGCCGAACGTTAAGAGGCAGGAAGAGAGTGGTGTGGATCGGAGAGCAAACGGGGATAGCCGATATTCTATCTGACATTAAGAGAAATAAATGGAGCTGGGCGGGCCACGTAATGCATAGGGTAGATAAACGGTGGACCATTAGAGTTACCGAATGGGTGCCAAGAGAAGAGAAGCGCAGTCGAGGACGGCAGAAAACTAGGTGGGGTGATGAAGTTAGGAAATTTACCGACGCAAGTTGGAATCAGCTAGCGCAAGACAGGGGTAATTGGAGGTCGCAGGGAGAGGCCTTCGTCCTGCAGTGGACGTAAATATAGGCTGATGATAATTATAATGATGATGATGATGATGAAATAGAGGTAAATACAGTACACGATTATAGACTCACCCGGGACATTCACGCACTAACCTGATGATGAAGGCACTCATCATTATAATTCTGTCACTAGTACTCAACCACTAGTAATAAAAAATCATTGTATTGCATTATAAGACAAAAGAAAATGTATACTTGTCCGGTTCTATTTGATCTTTAGAAAAAAAAAGTCGCATTTTCGCCCAAGAGGCGAAGCATTGATTGCTATAGCAAAGTAGACAGCTACCCGCCACGGTGGCTCAGTCAACTAAGGCGTTGCGCTGCGGAGCACGAGATATCAGGATCAAATCCCGGCCGTGGCGGCCGCATTTCTATGGAGGCGAAATGCAAAAACACCCGTGTGCTTGCGTTGTAGTGCATGTCAACGAACCCCAGGTGGTCAAAATTAATCCGGAGCCCTCCACTACGGCGTGCCTCTTAATCAGAACTGGTTTTGGCGCGTAAAACCCCAGAAAGAAAGCAAAGTAGACAGCTATATTGTTACGGCGCAACCGAGAGTGGGGCCAGTCAGAAGAAGACGATTTGACGTGTAGGGGTGTAGTTTATTTTATTTATTTATTTACTTATTTCAACATACTGCAGCTATTGGAGGAGTGGGGAAATATAATACATAGAAAAGCCTAACAAAGAGGCATTGAACATCAATGATTAGTAATACGCAATAAAAATTCATCGAGTGGTAAAGATCTTGCGTAACCAGGCACAGCATTCCACAATTTTATAGTACGGACAAAAAAAACTGTATTTAAACGCATCGGTACGATGGTGAAAAGTGGACATATTCAACTCATGGTGATGTCTGGATGTTGTAGGTCTAGCGGGTGCGATGTATTTGCTAGGTAGGGGGAATCGTGGGGAGTTAGAGTATAAAGAAACTTCAAAGATTCAACGTGACGACGAGAAGAGAGACTGGTAAGTTGAAGACTAAGAAGATGGGAACTGGGTGAAAAATACCTGTCAAAGTGGCGATAAATGAAGTGTACAGCTTTCTTCTGGACAGATTAAATTTTGTTGATGTCAGATATTTTGTGTGGTTTCCATACGACAGAGCCATGCTCCAGTATTGGAGGAACCAGCGTTTTGTAAGTGAGGAGTCGTGTGCTAAGTGGGGCTGAACGTAGTGTGCGTTGCAAGTAGCCTAACCTTCCAAGCACACCGTTGCACATGAGTTCGATGTGATGCGACCAAAATAAATCCTGAGTGAATAGAAGACCTAGATACTTATGCTGTGAAACATCTCCTAGAGGGCAGCCATTAAACGAATAGGTAAATCGAGAAGGGAAAGAACGTTTGGTAAATGACATAGATACAGTTTTCCGGAAACTAATTTGCATCTGCCAAGTCTCACACCATGATTGAAATTATGCAAATTAATCATTAAGGATAATGTGATCATGAGGAGTTTTAACCGCATTGTACAAAACAGAATCATCTGCGTACATGCGGGTTTTAACAGGAATATTGCTTGGCAGATCATTTATGAAAATCAAAAGCAGAAGCGGACCTAATATTGAACCTTGAGGCACGCCAGACGTTCCACTACAAGTGGAGGATTGAGAAGACCTATAAAGAGTACATACTGAGACCGATTGACTAAAAAAGTGATGTGATGTAAAAAAGTGGCGTTTGCGCCGCCTGTCGATCACTGGTTGTACTTTCATAGAGCATGCCTTTCCTGATGGGCCGGCGGCAGCTGCTCGGGCTTCTTGGCCTGCGAATTACTTTCACGGTTCCCTTCTGGAAGCGACCCCGCCCTATAGGGCAAGGGAGCATCAGCTGTCGCCGAGATACGAAGCTATAAAGACCGCCTTATCGCCTCGCGTGGCCTATCGCTCACTGCAGCGGCTGCCTTCACTCCACAGAGGACAGTGTGGCGACCAGCGACGGCCTACTAATCAGGCAGTGCTTGTTCAGTTCTAAGCAAATTGTCGCGACTCAGCGACCTCCGGTCAATGGCGCAAACGCAAGCAGCGTACATAGAGATCGCCGTTCCCGCGCTCTAGACAAGTGCGGTGGCAGCTTGTATGCTCTGCCTGTGTATTATCTCTACGCTCTGCCTGCGCAGTCTATAGTTCTCACGCATCGTGCGCGGTTTACGCGCGCTTTGCTGTCCGTGCTCCCTTTTGGTACGCATATGATAGGTAGTCGCTTCAGTTAATTTATTCGACAGTACGCGCGGCTGAGATCACGCTTAATGGGCCCCTCACCAGGGGCCGAATTCACAAAGCTTTACTTTCGTAAGTACTCGCTGCCATTGGCCAACCGCCTTCGCTAATAACATGCCCGGCATCAGGATTGGCTGAAATTTTCACTTGCGAAATTTCACCGCAAGAAGGTTTTCTGAATTCGGGCCCAGGGGTGCTATGCAGGATGCCCCGAGTTTGGCGAAACTCGGGATCTTCACGAGCTCTGGCGACGCCCCAAGATGAAAGAACTAATGGTAACAAGACAAAGTTTGTCCGTCGGCACACCTCCAGTTTCATTGGTTTATCTAGATTCACTCTGGGTGGCCATCATCCCTTGGACGTTGCCATATGGGCGGTCGACAAACTAGGGCTCACGTGATCATACGGTCCGTGCATGGTCGTGCATTCTTTCACTTGTTTGTCGTTCCACCGACTGCATAGAGGCACAAGCAAGTTATCAAATAAATGCATTTAGTACAATGATATTAGTCACATTACCGTAGGGTATAGGTGTTTTAAAGTTTACAAATTGTACACTGAATATGTATTAGACTAATTTGTAGTTTAATCGTTTCGCGTTATACCACGAGGGCACGCTCGCCCTCCTCTTTCTTCCTCTGGATTGGATTGGCGCGGCTCGCTACGTGCTTGCGCTAGCATTTCCGAGCACAGATTGGTGTGCGCTTGGTTTTCGCACTGGGCTTTGAACAGACCGCTCGTTGCTCTTTCTCTTTCCTCTGGATTTCATTGGTGCGGCTCGCTACGTGCTTGCGCTCCCATTTCCGAGCACAGATTGGTGTGCGTCTGATTTTTACACTGGGCTTTCAACAGATCGCTCGTTGCTCGCGCTAAAGTAAGGCTTCGAAACGAAGGGAGCGTCGGCTAGCGCAGAAGTGGTTTGCCGCGCGCTTACCGTGTAAGCACTCAGGAATGTCGGAAAACACTCATGCAAGGATGAAAAAAAATTCCCCTTTATTTTCTTTTACATTGTGACGCACCTTCATACTGGTTAGCGCCGAGCAATGGCTTCTAACAACGGCAGGAAAGAGTCTTTATACTGGGTAGCCCCAGCAATCCGTGGCTTCTAACAAACGCAAGAAAGGGTCTTTGCAGCGCACGTGGCTGTTGAGTGCCACCACATTCATCCCAGGTGGGACTCCAGCATCAGTGCAGTTACTCTGTACCCACTGCTGACGAGGTGGCGCTTCACTTTTTGACAATAACTTTCTATTTTTTGCGTGTGAACGCCCGTGTTGGTTTCCACAAAGTGCACGCTGTGGTTAACTGTCTCCCAATGCAGATTGAGGCATAGCCTCGTTAGCATCCACTGAATTTGGGATACAGTTGTATGCGGCCAATTCGTCACTATGATTAATGGTCCCCGGTTGAACATTGGCTGCAATAATGGCGCCTAGCGTCGCCGCCTTTCGTCGGTCGACCTTGAAAAGTAGCAGCACCCCTCAGGTCGCGCAGACCATGCCGAAGAACCATGGGCCACCATCTTTAACACCGGCGTAATTTTGGCGGCTCGGCGGAACGTTGTCGCCCGTCATTAGGTGGCCTCGATTGCACTTTTGCAGGCCGCGAAGAAGGCACTCGTCGATTTGCGCTGTCTTCGCGGGGCCACCGAGTGGAGCTCGCGCCAGCAGCTCGTCCCTCGCGACCTTACGGGGGTAGCTCCTCCAGTCGGCGATGGCGTGCTCCGATAGAGGAAACAAGTCTACGGTCTCTTTCAACATCCATATGTCTATGCTTTTGCTCACGCAGTACGTGAGCCAAATCATTTGCCGCCTGGAGAAGTGGCTGTTCGGACGGCCGAGGCGGTCCGTGTTGGCGCAGTAACTTCCTTCGCCTCTCTGCCCGTGCCGTGCAGCGGTACCGTGTACCTGCCAAAACTGATTTCGGCACCTGTTGCACCGGAAGGCAGCCGGGCGTCCATTCTGAGTCTTCCAATATAATGTGACTACTTCGCCTGCGCAGGTTGGTTGGTCCGGGTTGAACCCCAGGTGCTCGCAGGTGCTCCAGTACTCCGATGACGACGCCGGACCTGGCCTGGGGCTGGGGCGCGGTGGACGAGCTTGCTTGAAACAGGAGAGATCGCATCGCACGAACTATTCCTCCGCAGCCTAGTCACACCAGTCTACGCTGGGAAAGCATAACTTGCCCGCCACCCTATCTCCGCAGACGACGGCCTTCGCCTAACTCGTCACACAGCCAGCGCACTCACGTTTTGGAAAGGCAAAAATGACGCTGAAACTCTACGTCGGGCATGTAGGTGAACGGGTCCAGATGGTCATATTGACGCTTGCTGCCGCTGGATGCGATTACACAGGCTGCTGCTGCCGCCACCATGTTCCCGAGTTCAACTCGAGGGGGGTTTCGCGATGTACGAGTTTGGCCCGAGTTCGCGTGTCAATCAAAACCATACGTCACGCCCCGCGCGAGGCATGTAACTCTTGTGCGCGCGCCCGCCACGGTTGGAC
This sequence comes from Dermacentor silvarum, assembly GCF_013339745.2. Lineage (NCBI taxonomy): Eukaryota > Metazoa > Arthropoda > Arachnida > Ixodida > Ixodidae > Dermacentor > Dermacentor silvarum. Next base: position 168,334,715 of record NC_051154.1, read on the forward strand.
CACACCCAACTTATTTTCCGGCAACAGCGACGTGGTGCGTAACTGAGAGGCATCAACAATCTTGACCGCCGACAGAAAATACGCACAGCACACTATCATCGGTGATGCACTGTAACTGAGAACCACTATCAAAAACAAAGCGGCGACTTTCGCTGGCTCATGCATCTATCTTCTTAGGCTGTGATGGCCCCACAACATGGTTCATTGTCTGCATTGTAGCGACGTAGCGCACAGCAAATAATTATCGGAACGACACTGTAGCTGCTTGCGAGGCGTCGATGCGCCGTGGTGGATGACGATGCTGAGCAGTGCGTAGTGTTTTCCAACGTAAAGGTATCGCAGCTGTTGTTTGAGATGGCTGCTCTGTCATCGGTGGTGTATCGGATCTGCAGTGTCGCAAACACGGTCAGCGCCGAGAAACGCTCGCTTTTTTAAACCCAGTGCGATGGCATTTCTTCATCACAAGCACGGCACAGTAAATAATTGCAACCCCTACCTGCGTTCGAAGTTTCATTTCCTAACTGCACACAGGAGCCATCACCCGCCAAAATGCGATTGCTGCGCTGTCGTTACTATATCTATCTGTGATCACTGTTAGCTCAGCAGCAGAAGCAATCGGCAAGCACATTGGAGAGAACAGAGTGGGCGAGGGCAACAGCAGTGACGACAGTATGCTCATCCGCACTTTGCTTTTTGCGCAGTCTTTCCTCTGCCTTGCTGATCGAGCCATCTACTGCGCTGCGCTGGATGTGGAACCCTGCGACCTACAACCTGGCCTACAAGCTTCACGGAAACGCGTTCAGCACGTGGACAGCTTCTGCTTGCGCCTGGACAGCCCTATCTCCCTGGTGGACGATAGTCATGGCTTGTCTACTTGCGCTCCAAGCGATCCGTATGCCTACGTCATCGATGACATTGTTCTGGATGTTTCTGATACCGGTCAGCAGGGCCCCGTGACATCTTCGAGCCAGGATATAAAACCCGCGCCATCCGCTTCTGGCTTCAGTGGGCGAGGCAACAGCAGTGACGACAGTATGCTCATCCGCACTTTGCTTTTTGCGCAGGTATGTTATCTTGAAGGAGCTACCACTGTTCGCTCAGATGATCGTTGTCTGCTGTTGTTTCCTCGCCCACATGGTCATGGTTTTTCGCTTATTTCTTTGCACTCTTATGTCATGTATTGCTTCAGCACACTGCTTCTGAGCGGTGACGTTGAGTTGAATCCAGGCCGTCCTAAACCTTGTAAAGATAACTCTGAAAAGGCCACTCGTTCTAGAGGTACTTGTACTGCAGACTTAACATACTCTGGATCTTCAGACGGCAAATCTGACGATATGGCTTCTGTCGGTGTAGATCCTAACATAGCCAATATGCTTGCTAAGCTGCTTGAAGGACAAAATAGAATGGCACAAGATAATAATAATAATAATAATAATAATAATAATAATAATAATAATAATGATCTTTATTCGTGGATTTACAGGGTACAAAATACGGGCCTGCCCAAGCCGACAATGGCTTGTGGGGCAGTGTCCGGCAGCAGGGCACAAAAAGGAGCATGCGCCACTGTCAATTCATATCTGTTCATTTATGAAGTGAAAAAGAAAAAAAAACAGGGAAAAAGCAAGAAAAAAAAATAGGTAGGAAGGTAAAAAAAAAGAAATTAAGCATACAAATCAAATATAACAGACTTCACGTCTTTCCGACTGCGTAACGAGAAAACATAGGTTGGGAGGTCATTTAGAGCACTTGGCACATAAAAAGCACGAACACGTTCACCGTACCTAGTGCGCACTCTAGGCAAAATGAAATGGCCACGTGGGCGCAGTGTACGAACAGGGACGTATGGGAGGCAGAATTCATTATTCCATAGATACATAAGAATGACGCTTTCTTTAAATAACAATCTGAAGGAAGGCATGCGTGATGACAAAAAAAGATTAGAGTTGTTGGGAATTTGAATACCATACATTACGGCACGAATTATAGATTTTAGTAAGCACTCAACTCTTTTGCGCCAAAACACTGAACAAAAGTAAAAAGAACAAATTCCATAGCGCAGCACACTGTACGCTAATGTGTGAGCTATCATTTTCCTTATATAAACAGGGCATAATGCTTTGATAGCGTATAGTATACATGCTATTTTGCGCAGCCGGTCACAAACGTTAGCCAAATGACTATCCCAAGACATACTTGAATCAAAGTGAACACCCAGATATTTGACACTTGAGAGGTATGGAATAGGAGAGCAGGCACAATTATTACACTGAGGAGAATGAAGAAACAAGGGAGTGGTGAGAGAAGCACGTTTTAGGGGATTATGGAAACATACAAGTTTAGTTTTATTTTGATTGATAGAAATTAAGTTATTAGTGTACCAACTCATGACATTTACAGTGTCAACTTGTAATTCAGTCACAGCTTGATCGTAATTAGCATGACGCGATACCAGAAGCGTGTCGTCAGCATACTGGAAAACTCGGCAATGAAGAATGGACTGAGCGAGATCGTTAACGTATAAGTTAAATAGAAGGGGTGCTAAAACCGATCCCTGAGGAACACCCCTATATATATAAGCGACTATAAGCAGTTTCAACATACAGTTAACTCTCGCTTTGATGCACTTGAACAACGTGTATGCGATCTTGAGTCCTTGTCTTCCGCTTCTCAAATTAGTACATCGAGTGATAATGCTACCGGTGTTGAAATCCAATCATTGAATGATACAGTAAACAAACTTTTGTCTTGGAACGATGATCTCGATAACCGGTCACGTAGAAATAATCTTATTTTGCATGGAGTTTCTCAACTGGCAGAAGAAACTAACGAAGCTTTGCTAAGTCAGGTCTCACAATTATTTACAGGACAGCTTAAAATTTAATGCCCCCAATCGAGCGCTGTCATAGGGTAGGTAAAAGGAATGGCGATCGACCGCGCCCCATCATCATTAAGCTTCTGGACTACCGCACCAAATTGGTTGTTCTTAAGAATGCATTTAGACTGAAAGGCACTGATATTCACATAGCTGAAGATTTCTTGGCTCGCGTACGTTCTATCAGAAAAAGTCTGTGGGAAGCTACCACTTCCTACAGGAATAATGGTCACATAGTCCGTTTGCGCTATGATCATGCCTTCATTGACAATGTGAAATACACCTGGGACGACAGTACAAAAACCTTGATAAATACTTCTACTACTTCTTCAAAGAGTCACTCAACTGTTAAACGAGCTGGTTCACACTGACTTTTCCAAGATTCTCACGACAACCTTCGGCTTTTGAATACTAATGCCAGAAGCTTAATAACTAAGTTTTCTTATTTCGTATCCTTAACAACTACTTACTCGCCTCATATTGTCGGAGTCACTGAAACGTGGCTACATGACGAAATCTGTGACTCGGAAATATCTCCACCCGGTTTTAATGTAGTTCGGAGCGATCGTAAAGATGGAAGAAGAGGCGGTGGTGTCGCATTGTTTCTGAGGTCTGACCTCAACTTCTCTGTGCTTGAGGGGCCTCGTGAGCTTGAGACAGTTTGGTGTAAGGTTAACCTTCATAAGAAAACTCTTTTAATTGGTGTTTTCTATCGCCCTCCTGGATCAGCCGCTACAGATCTTCATACGTTAAGCAATTTCATGAACGCACATAATGCTTCTTCTGCTAATGTTATATTAATGGGCGACTTCAATGCTCCTGGTATAACATGGCCAAGCTTATCCGTATCTGGTCACGATGTCCTATTGTGCAAAGAGCTTGTCGACCTTTCACTTTCATTTGGTATAAAGCAGATCGTTGATTGCAGTACCCGAGGGGCAGCCGTTTTGGACCTTGTGTTCGTCAGTGCGTGTTTTCCTGACGACCAGTATGAGTGTGAAGTAGTAGATGGTCTGTCGGATCACAAAGCTGTACTAGTGTAAATTTCCTTAAGTGTCCCTGCGTCTAATTATATTTATACTACTTTTCACGATTTCAATCGGGCTGATGATGACTCAATTACTGATGTGCTATGTAATTCTTTCGAGCAGTTCGAACAGCTTAACGCGTCCTGCGATGTTAATGCATTAGTCTCGTTTTTTCAAGACACTGTCCTCAGGTGCATGCGAAGCTTTGTTCCTCTGAAAACTAAGAAACAAAACCCAACGGTCCCTTGGATGACTAGAGAATTACTTCACATGTCCCGCCGCATTTCCAGACTGAGACGCCTAAAGCGTGCGGGTGACATCCATGCTACAGCACAGTTTCTTCTTCTTAAGGATGAATATCGCACCAAGGCAAAGAAAGCCAGCGATTTTTACTATAATGTTACCTTAACTAACTTATTGCACAGTAACCCTAGAAAATTCTGGACCGCAATTTTTCCTAACGTAAGTTCTAGCAATACTTTTATGGTTAACAACGTGTCCTCTAGTGATCCTAAGGTAATCGCCACCGCATTTAACGCGCATTTTCAATCTGTTTTCGCGATAGACAACCTCGAAATTCCTCCTTACAGCAGTGATGTGTATCCTCCTATTGAAGATGCCTTTGTCTCTGAGGAAGGTGTTCTTAACATGATCTTGAACCTTGACATGAAAAAGAGCTGCGGCCCAGATGGGATTCCCAATACTTTTCTGCGTCGTTATTCTCTTTGGTGTTGTCGCTACCTAACGCTTATATTCAAGAAATCACTATCAACTAGCACAGTTCCTTCGTCGTGGAAAACAGCAATAGTTATTCCGTTATATAAATCTGGCGACAAACAGTGTCTGTCAAATTACAGGCCGATCTCTCTAACATCGTACTCCTGCAAAATGTTGGAGCACATACTACACAGGCATATTTCTGACTACCTTGCTAATAACAATATTTTATCTAACTTTCAACACGGTTTTCGGCGTGGTTACAGTACTATTACTCAGTTGATAGAATTTAGTCACGACATTGTCAGTACACTTGATTTAGGTTACCAAATTGATTCTATCTTTATCGACCTCTCAAAAGCTTTTGATACAGTTACCCACTCCAAACTTTTATGCAAGCTTGACTCGATATTTAACAATTCCTCTCTTGTTAACTGGATCACTAGTTTTCTCAGTGACCGTTCACAAAGCGTTCGTTTCAGGAACACCAACTCTGCCGCTGTTGACGTAACTTCCGGTGTGCCGCAGGGTTCTGTCCTGGGACCCTTACTCTTTTTGCTGTATATTAATGATTTACCTTCCAGCATACCTGTCAACATACGCTTATACGCGGACGACTGCGTGCTGTATCAAACTATAAACTCACCTAAAGATCATATTCTTCTTAATGATTCTTTTGACTATTTCTGCCAATGGTGTAAAACCTGGCAAATGACTATAAATTTCAAGAAATCCGTGTACATGTCATTCTGTAGGCGTTTGTTTCCATCCACATTTTCTTATGCATTTAACGGTTGCGCACTGGAAAGAGTGTCCGAATATAAATACTTGGGTCTTTATTTTACTAATAACATGTCATGGTCTCATCATATAAATTATATTTGCAACAAAGCACTTAAGAAGCTGGGCTACTTACGGCGTACTTTGCGCACAGCTCCTTTAAATACTAAAGTAGTCGCTTACAAATCAGTTATCCGGCCACTTATGGAGTATGCTTGTGTGGTATGGAATCCGCATAAGAAATCAGACACCATGAAATTGGAAATGGTCCAGAAAAAAGCTATCCGGTTTATCTACCGTCGTTATGACAGCAACTTTTCTCCGTCTTCTAAACTTTCAGAGTTAAATCTAACAACTCTCAGCACCCGTCGCAACATAGAATCCCTAAAGCTATTGCATTCACTAATTAACTCATCGAACAATTCTTGCCTTAGCAAATACATAAAATTTGTGGAACCTTCCTCATCTAGGAGATATCACCATCTTAATATTGTACCTTATCGGTCACGAACAGATGCGTTTAAATATAGCTTTTTTCCTTTAACCATTGATTATTGGAACTCTCTGCCTGGTGCCATTCGCTCCCTTCCTCTGGACGATTTCTTGCTCAAGCTTGACTGTTATTGATTTATCTTTTGTGTTGTTTGTTCTTGCTTCGTGCTGCTTATATTTGCAATTTGTGTACGCTCTACAACTGTATAATTCCCCACTCCTGCCATAGCCCTAACAGGGCTGCAGTATGTAAAAATAAATAAATAAATAAATAAATAAATAAATAAATAAATAAATAAATAAATAAATAAATAAATAAATAAATAAATAAATAAACAACACACTCAAACTCTGCGTATACATGCGAACGGAGGCACCTTCACTGAGCAAGCGATGACAAGCGATGAATTGTGTCACAGGGCAGCGCGCTCTTCTTTGCAATGCATCGCGGAGGCTTCCCGCTCGCAGATAAACGGGCGCATTTTCACTGTGCTGCGTCACTACGGACCCTAGAATATCGCACAGCCATTTTGCAGTGACAACCGTTGCTCCCATCGTTTCAGTTGGTAAAGCGGCGGCCTTAATAGCCGCCTCAGTGAAGCACCTGCGGTGAACAACCATGCCGTAGCGCTGCGTTGCCATTCCCCTAATAGTCAGGAAATGGAAAGATTATTGACATGGACTGACTTTATCAAGGATTAGAGTGCCTCGATGCGCGCGGGCATCAAATCACCCTATCAAGGATAGCACTGCAGTGCCCCTGGCGACTGCTCACCGTATGAACTCCCTCGTGCGTGCGACCCTCTAAAATGTATCCGCTTGTAAGCTTTCGCCTCACTGTCGCCACTCGCGGCAAAAAAAGTGCAAAAGTTAATAATTCGCTCGATCTCCGTTTGTCATCAAACATTTATGGCATTCCAAACGAAAAACAAATACTTCAAGAAATAAAGTGTTTCTTATTTTATTTGGTGTATTTTAACGTAATCGATTGAGGAAAAGTGTAGGCGCAACAATGCACCGCATGTGCCCTGTTCGCATTCGACGGAGGATAGAAAGATAATGCTCGAAAGAAGAGGCACGCCCTTTACGCGCCCTAGAAAGGCGTGGCAAGTGGCTCACGGCAAGTGTGCAGATAGACAGCAGTACAGTCACGGTATTGCTAAATGGTGATAATACGTTGATAACAATACGCGGCGCTGGCGAGTTTTGCTGCGCAGTCTTCTGTGCTTGAAGCACGGAATCACTGTGCCGTGCAGAGTGCGCTCATGTTGTCATACGCGGCTTTATCTCGACATTTCTTTTTGCCTGCTGTTACTGCACGTTCCTTGCTATCTCCGTTCACTGACTGCCATCGAGCAAACTCGGCTGAAACTCGTGCGAACGAGAAACTCGGCGCATCCTGCATAGCACCCCAGGTCTGCCCATTTCTGAGCTGACAAGTGCAGCGCATACAATGCGCGCAAACGATCGTTTCTGCTAAGTATTATATCGCTACGCACCGCGGAAAGAGGTGAAATTTCAATCCAAACGCCATTTGCCCTTCTCCTCGCGGGCGCCGCGCTCCCAGCCGGAGAGTGACTTCTATATCGCAAGTGCGTTACGTACATCGCCATGCTCTGGCGTCACTCTCAGTGACACGTGAATTCGATAATTATTCAAGGCAACATCAGTTATTTGTTTATAATCTGTTGCTTCAATAGACGAATGAAAGTTTGGAGAAATAATAAAACATACAAACCGAATGACTGCGTGTCTTTTACTTCGTACCGTAGCAAGAGATATGTACTTTCGTCTGCTTGTTCCCACGTCGTGCAGTCGCGCACGCAGAGATCGAAACTATGTCATTTTCTGCCGTGTTCCAGCGTGCGATCGTGCTCTGTGATCCGCTTATGTCTACATCAGTGTTCGTGTAGCACTGACTTATACCGCTAGTCAGGTATTCTCGTGCACAGCGCACAAAATCGTGCGCTGTACGAAACGAGACAAACGCAACAGCTCGCATGCGACACCGTCAGCGGAAGTGCGCTGCGCCCAGCAAAAGAGCGAGGAAAAAAAATGAAGGCGGGGCCCGTGGCGTATGCGTCACACGATGCTTGAGCTGTGGTATGGGAGAACGCAGGGAAGGAATGTCGCTTGCGGAGGCTAGACGGGACAAGTGGAGAGAGTGTCTATGGTGGTGGTGAAGCTCGCCTCCTGAAATCATGGGTCCGCGGCACTGAAATATTTCTATCTCGGCTATTAGTAAACCAATTCGAAAAATTCTTGCGGTAGAACGCTCCCTAAAAGGCACGTACCAACTTCCAGCGTATAACCAAGATATGCGATGTGGCCTGGGGTGGGGCCCTCTTAGGGCGCAAAACGGTATCGTCTGGAGTTACAAAATGATTACCACTCGTTCTTATTTTGCAGCTATACGCACTGTTTTACCTGCGTTTGCGTAAGGGAAGTGTTGGCATCATTAGCTGGCACATACAAGAAAACAATACCACAAAAAGAGGCAGAGTTCACATTTAAAGGAACTCACACCAAACTCCCATGGCCCGTGAGCGCACGAGTAACACTCACTACCCACTTACAGTGGTTCAATGAGGCAGGAACGAGAATGTCATTTCACACAGGGTGTTGCGTCCCGAATCAGCAGAGCTCATTCTTTGATTGTTTCCATCGAGGCAGCCCTTTCATCAGCGTCACCTAGACTGCGACTGTGCCCGACACCGACGGTGACGAGCGAACAATCGTCTCAAATCGGCAGTGCGCATCCTTCGGGTGCTTCCCCTGATGCAAGCCCTTCATCAGCGGCCGCCTACCTGGCGACGCGGCCCGAGACCGGCTGAGACGCGATTACAAAAAAGCTCACTTAGAAGCGACCACAGCCGCCAAACTTCGTGGAATTACTACCGTCGAAACGGCGACGATCTCGGTTTCCCAGATGGCCTAAATGCGAGGGCAAGGGTGCAACATTAGAGGCGGACTTCTGTGAACAATACGACCCCTCTGATTGGCCGAACCAAGGTCATCAGATTCCCTAATCGGGTCAACTAGGGAAGATGACTGTTTTATAAGGGACCCATTTGGTTCAGTGGGTGTGTCCTGACGTGTTCTGATAAGTGCTCAGGCATGTAGTGAGCTGAGACAGTCAAAGTTCTCCCCCATGGAGTGGGCTTCCATATTTGGAGCCACTGTAAATATGCAGAATAAACCCCTTTTCTCTCGCTTTACTCCCGGACGTACTCATCCCTCTGGCTGAACGAACACCGGCCTAAACGCTACCCCGAGTCCCAACAAGGGTTATTATAACTAAACACACTAGAAAGCACCTTTACAAAAGGCTCGAGCAGCAGTGTCACACTTTACGCATACAGTAGAGTGAACAAACGAATTCGCGCATGTCAGTTCGGTATTTATTTATTTATTTATTTATTTATTTATTTATTTATTTATTTATTTATTTATTTATTTATTTATTTATTTATTTATTTATTAGATGGCATTGAAAGTGTTGGAAATTTATGCCGTTGGATTTTTGAAAACACGACACTCCTGGAAGATACAGAAATGACATGAGGTACAGAATTACTACAGATTACGAAGCACGATACAAACAAGGTCAAAAGAAAAGAACCAATGATACAAACATGGCACAAACCCGCTGCAATATTATTGCGAAATTTCGTGATCATTTTATACATGGCAATGCAAGTACTGCATATGTCTCAACGTAGACTACTCTACACCTTAGAGGTATGGCAAATGATTGTAAGAGACAATGACGAGTTTGTTAGTATAGCACATCGTTCGTTGAGCTTCATTGAATAAATGGGCGTTGTTAATTTTTTAATTTAGTATATACAAGTAAAGGATGGAGACTTCCTCACGTTCGCAGTAGCGACGCTTACTCGCACCTGCAATAACGAGGACTACTGTCGTAAATCTATGGCCCCTTATGCCAACTCTGTATGTATCTCTTTGTGCCATGCTCAAAAACAGCCAAAAACTGCCAAATATGCACGCGTTACGTTATACAGCACTTGACAATCCACTTGCAATTTTATTTATGTTGAATAAGTGATACCGCAGTATAGTGCCGCTAGTTAACGCTCAGAAGGAAAAAGTGGCTTAAGCAGCTAATGCTTCACAAGTTGAAAAGAGGTAAATGAGGGGTGTATTTACCCGTGCAATTTAGGTGACAGCGCCACGCATAACAGCAGATTTGCGTTTGCCTTTCGTTTCAGGCCACCCGAAAAGAGCGCCTCTGCTACGACAGTTACACACGTTGTCTTGCTTAAGATACTGCGTCGCTAATTTCAAATCCATCACCTTCTAATTTTCAGCTCGTGGAAGGCGTACTGCCGAGAGCCTAACAAATTTGTCTTGGTTGTTCCTTGAAACTAATTTTATTTAATATGAATGCGTTAGCTAACATTGTTAGGGTACTTCACGCATGTTCCGGGGGCTATCTATCTATCTATCTATCTATCTATCTATCTATCTATCTATATATCTATCTATCTATCTGTCTGTCTGTCTGTTTGTATCTAACCGTTTTCCCGCCTACCTGGGTCCCGGCTTTGAAGGCATAACAACGAAGCACAAAGGGCCTGCCATCCACAGTCTGGGTGACTGGATTAAGCCAGCCATGATAGCTGTTGTCCGGAGCACGTTGATGCCACTGACACTTTACGTGCGAATGCAGACTGGGACACCGCAACTACGTTTGTAGCAAACCCGAAACTCGCATCTGGATTCTGGATAACCTCCCTTCCTTGCTTTCTCTCTCTGTTATAAAAGGACCCTCACAAGGCCACATAGCAAATTTTGGTTATACGCTGGAAGTTGTTTACGTGCCCTCAGTGAGCGTTGTACCGCAAAAAAATTTCAAAATGGTTCAATATTAGCCCGGGTAGAAATATTTCAGTGCCGCGAACCCATGATTTCAAGAGGCGAGCGTCACTGCCCACACAGACACTTTCTCCACTTGCCGCCGTCTATACCTTCCGCAAGTAAAATTCCTTCCCAGCGTTCTCCCATACCGGAGCTGGAGGATCGCGTGACGCATAAGTCTTGGGCCCCGCCTTCTTTTTTTAAATGCGTAAGCATTTCTATGCCTACCCAACGAGAAAACCCGTCCGACCGTCCGTCACGTAAGACGATCGCTTTCAAGATAGGGCCCGTAGCAGCGAGCGAATTCACCTTCGTGCTGCCTCTCGCTTCAGCGCGAACTAAACGGCGAGAACACAGCGCTCCCGACACTATCAGCACTCGGCGCACTCAGTCCCCATCGCAGATCGCTTTCAAGATAGGGCCCGCGCTGCCGCGCCAGAGGCAGCCGCCGCCGGTGTACGGTTGATCAGGGTTGATAATGGTTCGCATCGAGAGGAGGCAGCGTCATGGACACGAAAAATTCGCACGTAATGAGCACACATCGGCCAGTGCTCATCTATGAAGCAGCGGCATCATCCAAACGCACCATCATAAGACATGTAGATGTAGGTCATTGTGATAGATCATATAACGTGAGTGAACAGTGCTACAACTCGCCCCTTCATCGTCGTCTCATGCTGGTCTCGGTTAATATTTCGGTGTTGCCACCGCGCTTCTCCGTTTCACGATTATTTCGCGGTGTTTCTTGCAACTATACCAAACACAGCAGCATACGACGACGAAACAGCAAGAGATTAGTAGCAAATGCTTACGCATCATTTAGATAACTCCCACAGGAGATTCTCCGTGTAATTTTTTTTCTCGCTTTCTTGCTGCGAGGCGCACTTCCGCTGTTGTGTTTGTCTCGTCTCGCGCAGCGCACGATCTTGCGCTGCGTGCCTCGAGTCGCGCGGCAATTTTGCGTGTATTCGCGGGCTTCTTTCACGCTCGGAAAAACACTTTTATTTAGCACGTATTAATCAACAGAAAGCTTATCGGGAGTTTTAACAGTGGAGCTAAGCCGGGCGTTATCCGTAACACGCGAACAGATAATGTGGGCCGATCCTGGTGGTAGTGAACAAAGGGTCCATGCAAGCGCAATGGCAGTGCGCATACCCCTGTGAACTAGCGAAACTGAGACTGGCTAAGTCTAGCTAAACATGGTTGCGACTACTTAAGCTTAGTCAGTCATCGATAGGCAATCGATGGCCAATCAATAGCTAATCGATAATCGATAAATAATCAATAATTCCGGGAAATGCTGGGGATGACTTGGTAGTGCTTAGCCTAGCTCAAATACGTGGCCAATACCTTGGGATAGCCAAAAGATTGCCAATCAATAGCTAATCAATAATCGATCAATAATCAATAAATTCTGGAAAATGCTTGGGATGGCTTCATAGTGCTTATCCTATAGAGAGAGAGGATGCATAGAAAGGCAGGGAGGTTAACCAGGAAGGAGTAGGGGGATAAATAGAGAAAGAGTGGAAGGGGAGAGAGAAAGAGAGATGAGCACGAACAGCGTACACTATAGAGCGGTAGGGGGCGGCGTTCTTAAAGTCTATCGTGAAGGCCCGTAGACCGCCGGAACCTTAGTAGCGCGAGTAAGACCTTCAACGCGGATGTTCTTTCGGAGCACTGACCTAAAGCTTTTAGTTCCGTTAGTGCACGATTGTCCAATTGGTCCAGCACTCTTCACGGCCCTTGTCTCTACTCACTATAGCGCGGGCAGCCACAGATAATGTGTCCGAGCGTCTCATCGCGGCTGCACATGTCGCACGTGGGACTGTTGGTCATTCCAATAAGGAAGGCATCATCATCATCATCGTCATCATCGTTGTCATCATCATCATCATCATCATCATCAGCCTATATTTATGTCCACTGCAGGACGAAGGACTCTCCCTGTTATCTCCAATTACCCCTGTCTTGCGCTAGCTGATTCCAGCTTGCGCCTGCAAATTTCCTAACTGCATTACCCCACCTAGTTTTCTGCCGTCCTCGACTGCGCTTCCCTTCTCTTAGTATCCATTCTGTAACTCTAATGGTCCACCGGTTATCATTCCTACGCATTACATGGCCTGCCCAGCTCCACTTTTCCCGTTTAATGTCAACTAGAATATCGGTTATCCCCATTTGTTCTCTGATCTACACCGCTCTCTTCCGGTCTCTTAACCTTAGGCCTAACATTTTTCGTTCCATCGCTCTTTGTGGGGTCCTTAATTTAACGTTAGGCCGAACATTTTTCGTTCCATCGCTGTTTGTGCGGTCCTTAACTTGTTCTCGAGCTTCTTTGTTAACTTCCAATTTCTGCTCCATATGTTACTACCGGTATAATGCAATGATTGTACACTTTTGTTTTCAACGACAGTGGTAAGCTCCCAGTCACGATTTGGCAATGCCTGCCGTATGCACTCCAACCCAATTTTATTCTTCTGTAAATTTCTTTATCATGATCAGGGTCCCATGTGAGTAATTGACCTAGATAAACGTACTCCTTTACAGACTCTAGAGGCTGACTGGCGATCCTGAATTCTTGTTCTCTTGCCAGGCTATTTAACATTATCTTTGTCTTCTGCACGTTAATCTTCAACCCCACTCTTACACTTTCTCGGTTAAGGTCCTCAATCATTGTCCTTGACGTCGCGTCAAGATTAGAGAGGCAGTCGGCATTAGCTCAGAAACAACCTATACCAGAATCTGATAGACCACTAGCCTTTATAACAAAATATTCTAACGCCCTCCCAAACATAAACAACATCCTACGAAAATACCACCCAATAGTATCAAGTAACGAGCGTCTGAGAAAAGCGTTCCCGGATGTACCAAGGGTTACCTATCGCCGCAACAGAAACATTAAAGACATGTTAGTGCATTCAAAAGTCAGCCAACATCATTCCATCGTTATAAAAGCATGTTCTCGCCCCAGGTGCAAAACCTGCAAGCACCTTCAAAGTGACCTTAAAATTAAAAGCACCGCAAATGGCTACACACACGAAGCGAAAACTAGCTTTACTTGCACTAGCTCCAATGTAATTTATATGCTTGAGTGTTCCTTCTGTAAGAAGCAATATATCGGTGAAACGGGACAATCAATGAACATCAGGCTAAACGGACATCGCGCGGACACAGCTAAAAAGCTTCCCAAAGCCGTCGCCGAGCATTTCAACCAATCAGGTCATAAATTTGATGAACTTAGACTCTACATACTACAGTCAAATTTTCGTTCTGCGCAAGACAGAAAATATAGAGAATCGTACCTCATTCATAAGTTCAAGACATTGCAACCAATAGGCATGAATGTTTCAAAGGGAGGTTTAGAATCTATTCTCTATGCTAAATTGAAAAGCATAGGCAACAGTACTTAGTTATTTTTTCATTGAGTTGCTTAGTTTTTTTTTTCGTTATTCGATTGTCAATAATATTCCAACCTCCCTTTGCTTTCAGGCAATCCTTCCGTTCTTTTATCTATATATCTACGCCCCCCCCCCCCCCGCCCCTCCCGCTTTACTTCGGAGCAGACACCCACCCCCGTCGTCCAGACCTCTTCCATGAAAAGAGGAACCTGCCATGACACGTCAACCTGCTAACACACGGCGCTGCCTGAAACTCCTCCACCGACTATCAGTAGTGCATTATATTTCTTTTCAATTCTACACCCTCGCCGCTAACACACTCTCGCTCGTTACCTCACCCACCCGCCTTACCTTCTCTCCCCTTTAGAAAACCGTACCTATATATACTGTGCCAAGGAGAGCATATGTCGCCTTGAAGAAAACAAGTCCACTTGTCGAAACGTTGGCTCCTGCTCTCACCTTGTTGTCATGTTACTCATCGTCAATCATTAGCTGTAATTCGTCCCCATTGTTGCTGAATAGGACAATGTCATCTGCAAACCGAAGGTTGTTGAGATATTCGCCGTTGATCCTCACTCCTAAGCATTCCCAGTCTAAGAGCTTGAATACATCTTCTAAGCATGCAGTGAATAGCATTGGAGAGATTGTGTCTCCTTGCCTGACCCTTTTCTTGATAGGTATCTTTCTATTTTTCTTGTGGAGAACCAAGGTTACTGTGCAATCCTTGTAGATATTTGCCAAGATATTCACGCATGCCTCCTGTACTCCTTGATTTCGCAGTGCCTCTATGACTGCTAGTATCTCTACTGAGGCAAATGCTTTTTCATAATCTATGAAACCCATATAGAGAGGTTGATTGTACTCTGCAGATTTCTCTATTACCTCATTGCTGACATGGATATGATCCATCGTAGAATATCCCTTCCTGAAGCGCGCCTGTTCTCTTGGTTGGCTGAAGTCAAGTGTTGCCCTGATTCTATTCGAAATTATCTTGCTGAATATTTTATACATTACCGAAAGCGAGCTAATGCATCTATAATTCTACAATTCTTTAATGTCTCTCTTCTTATGGATGAGTATAATTTTGGCGTTCTTCCAGCTTTCTGGTACACTTAAAGTCGTGAGACATTGCTTATAAAGGGCCGCAAGCTTTTCAAGCATGCTATCTCCTTCATCTTTGATTAAATCGACTGGTATTGCATCTTTTCCGCTGCTTTTCCCCTGGTCATGTCTTTCAAGGCCCTTCTAACTTCATCGCTAGTTATAGAAAGAGCCTCTCTATCCTGTTCATCACTACTTCGAATGAAAGTAGCTTGGCTGCTCTGGGAACTGTACAGGTCAGTATAGAATTCTTCCGCTGCTTTTACTATGTCATCGAAATTGCTGATGATATTACCCTGCTTATCTTTCACTGCATACATTTTGCCTTGTCCTATGCCAAGTTTTCTTCTCACTGATTTCATGCGGCCGCGTCGTTCGGTGGTGATCTGTTTGTCCTCGACCGCCGATCGCAAGCTGGAGTGTGACGAGAGCCCGCCGCCGTCCTCGTGCCCGGCTGCACTGCTCAGCATGGGCACGCTGGAGGAGCTGCGCGATGCTGTGCTCAAGCAGGAACGGATTATCCACGACCTGCGGCAGGTCATCACGTTGCGTGATGAAGAGATCTTGCAGCTGCGCAGCCAACTGGACAAGTTTACTGATCTGTAGCAGAGGACGTGGCCGTTAGTCAGCACTGTATAAGCCTCACCAGTTCTTCTAACCGCACTAAGGCCAATAATATCCCAGGCAATACCTGATAATTCTTCAAATAGCCCTGCTAAACTAGCCTCACTCGATAGGGCGCGAGTGTTGAACGTTTCCAGGTTCAGTTTCCAGTGGCGGCCTGTCCGGACCCTGAGATTCTTAGCACCCTCTGCCGCGTCGCAGGTCTGACCGCCACCTTGGTCAGGTTCTCCGCAGCCGCTGGGGACTGCATGAGGGCCATGGGTAAATTGTAAGAGTCATGAGGGAGGTAGTGGACTGCACCAGGGAGGCCAGTTCCTGTTCTGGTGAGGGAGTGACTTTGTTGAAGATTAGTGGGCCTTCCTAATTTGGTTGCACCTTCACTAGTATAGCTCCACTAGCTCTCGGCGATATTTTTTTTTGCCGGTTCAGGCGCCACTCCATGCCTGAAAATGTAGTGGACTGTAGAAAAAAATCGAACAGAACACTGCACGTCTATGCATACAACACCATTTACACCAAACTCCCCCAACTTAACTGCAGAATGACCCTAAATCATTCACAATTGCAATGTCATATGTTCGTACTCTACATCCGTTATTAACGCACGTAATAGTACCACTGAGAGCCTCGTTGACTTCACGGATATACTATCAGACTCGCTTTCATTTTGTGGTGAAAACTCTTGCGTGCGACTCACGCATTAAAGAAACAAAAACAAAAAACTTCCGCAAATTACGCGTTCCATACTACAAGAAGATTCGCGCTTATTTATAACTACTTCCATGCACTAAATGAAACTCAAATGCTTCCGTCGTCTAAATACACGTGCGAGACACGCACAACCTTAGACATACCCTTACATAATACGTCGAAGAGAAAAGAAATCTGAAGAGTATACCATTTCTAAAAGCGATCCGCGCAGCCCGTTTCTAAGGCGCGGTACTCTACGTGCGTGCGAGAACAACCATCCGGCGATTTCTAAAACAAGCTGAAGTAGTCTACAGAACAACCAGTATCTAACCTGACACAGCGTTATTTTCAGAACTCGCGAAATCCGAAATGAAAGTCTTAGTTTAACGGAAGCTCACGCGAACTATCTACATATCTCAGCGGAAAAAAAAAAAACACTGACGCTATCCTTTCTCGAGCGTTCAGCTGTCACGTTTTCCTGAAAGCAAACATCAAATTAACTCGAAAATTTATCTGCCTCTACCACGATCAGAAGAGACCACCACTGCCCTCTGCCTAACAGAACGTTCCTAAAGCTCAAAGTTGTTCCAATGTATCCTCAGAGAAAGGAATAATAATGAATGCAAGTTACCAAACGCGCCTCGAAAGAAAAGCACTATACTATCAAACAAAACACGACTTGTCACGAATTCGCGCAGAAGCGTCGCTCATCAACTGGCGTAACTTGCGCGTGACCTTCCAAACTATAAAGGAACTATAAAGGAATGCATATGAGTTCCTAAATGCAATACCTAGCCACAGACAGTACAACATGGTCTGTTCACGTCGTGATAA
The DNA here is from genome assembly GCF_013339745.2 of Dermacentor silvarum. Lineage (NCBI taxonomy): Eukaryota > Metazoa > Arthropoda > Arachnida > Ixodida > Ixodidae > Dermacentor > Dermacentor silvarum. The sequence continues at coordinate 168,352,132 of NC_051154.1, forward strand.
TCCAGGTGGGAGATGCATCCGTATATCCGGAGACAACGAACGCAAACGACACATGGTGAAAGTGTTCGAGCCCCACATGCAGGGCAAAGCGTATTCACGGGACATCAATCGCAGCCCGGCCGCAGCGTCTGTTCGCGAAAGTGGAATCAAGACACATTGACCACTTTCCTGTGCAGATCGGGCGGCTTCGTCGGCGTGGTCATTCCCGCTGATGCTGCAATGTCCTGGAAGCCATTTAAATACTATGTTGTGTCCCTTGTCATGGCTACGATGATATATCTCTCGTATTTCTGAGGCCAGTTTTCATTGGGTCCGTGGCGAATTGGACTTTGTATTCATTGAAGGGCTACCTTGGAATCACTAAAAACTGTCCATTGTTGTGGTGGTTCCTGATAAATGAAATCAAGTGCAGCATGGAGTGTCGCAAGTTCTGCACCCCTCGAGGTGGTAACAAATGAAGGTTTTAGCTTTATTTCTTCAGATTTTGCCGTGATGATGACTGCAGCAGCAGAGATGTTGAGTTTTACTGAACCATCTGTGTAGACATGTTGCCGGAATCCGTTGACGTTGTAAATGTGTTCCAAAGTTGCTTGCTGCAAAGCTTGCAACGACGCTCCAGCTTTCTTTTTGATGCCCGGAACTGTCATTTGTACTTGCGGCCGGTCCAGACATCACAATGAGGCCGAGACACCAGAATTGTTTTGGGCCTAGCCGAAAAGCCAGGACTAGCTAGATGCCCATCAGCTCCACTGTCTCTTTAGCATTGCGCCTCCAGTGCAATCTACGCTATTTTTTTCATGTTGCTCTACCGTTTTCTCATGGACACATTTAATATAATTATAATATTCGAGAAGTTGATTAATTAATTAGGATTAATTATGTAATTAGGCGGAATGCCAAAAATAATCTGAGTATCTCCAAACTACGGCAAACAACATTACCTTGGTTATGTCCAGTTACGTGGCATTTGCATATCTTTAAATTGTCGCGAAGCACTTTGGAAGTAAACGTTCGCGACTAGCACGATAGAGCAGTGAGAGGTAACACAGCCGATCGAGCACCGAATCAAGGTTTATCTTTTTCTTCGTCGTTCTCCCTCTTATAGCCACAGCCCCACTGCTCCTTATTTTACAGTAGTTATCTCCCCCGCGGAAAAGGGAGCCGTCCCGGCGACCTATGGGTACAACAACACAGGCGGATTATAGTACGGCTTGAGACGCTGGACATGCACAATTCCGCGTCCTCGACGGCGATGATCCAAAGGTAGCTCGAGGGGTTCCACGATATAGTTGACTGGAGACGATTGGTTGATCACGCGGTATGGGCCCTGGTACTTCGACGCGAGTTTCGGTGACAGTCCAGGGGTAGGGGCTGGAACCCAAAGCCACACTAGCGAGCCAGGAGCATAGGATGCAGGAGCAGGGGAAGTTTCTCGAAGGTGCTTCTGGCGTTGCTGGTCTTCTGACGTAAATATACGGGATAGCTTGCGACACTCTTCTGCGTGTGCAGCAGCTTCAGACAAGTTAGTGGTTTCCGTGGTGTGAGGGCGGTACGCGGAAGGATAGTATCCATTGTGGAAAAAGGTTCGCGTCCGTACAGTAGAAAGAAGGGCGAAAATCCCGTGGTAGTCTGCGTGGCGGTATTGTAAGCGTAGGTCAGAAATGGTAGAACATGGTCCCATTTGCTTTGGTCGGATGCAACGTACATGGCCAGCATGTCACCCAGAGTGCGATTAAAGCGCTCGGTCATGCCATTGGTCTGCTGATGGTATGCAGTAGTGGTGCGATGAATGATGCGGCATTCTTTGAGGAGAGCCTCGATCATGTCTGAGAGGAAGACGCGGCCTCTGTCACTGAGTAATTCCCTGGGAGCTCCGTGGCGAAGGATGATGCGGCGCAGGAGAAACCAGGCGACGTCGCGCGCGGAAGCGCTGGGCAAAGGGGAAGTTTCCACATAGCGCGTAAGATGGTCGATGGCCACGATTACGCAGCGGTTGCCGTCGGATGTGAGTGGCAGAGTTCCATAAATGTCGATGCCGACTCGATCAAAAGCACGTGCTGGGCAAGGCAAAGGCTGCAATGGAGCGGTTGAACGACGAGGAGGATCTTTGCGGCGTTGGCAAACGATAAAGGAGCGGACATAATGACGGATGAATCGATACATCCCTCGCCAGTAGTAACGAAGGCGTAGATGCGCGTAAGTCTTTAGTACACCTGCATGCGCGCACTGGGGATCGTCGTGGAACGCTGCACAAATATCCGAACGTAGATGCCGAGGGATGACAAGCAACCATTTGCGGCCGTCCGGGAGGTAGTTACGACGGTACAAGAGCCCGTCGCGAATGGAGAAGTGTGCTTGGCGACGTATTGCGCGATTTGTAGTGGGTGGCGATGGGGTGGATAAGAAACTCAGCATGGACACAATCCATGGGTCTTTCTGCTGCTCCCGAAGAATGTCCGTGGCAGCAAGGGAAGACTCGTACAATGAGGCCTTCGGGGAGCTAACCTCATCTGTTAGTGGCGAACGAGACAAGGCATCCGCATCCGAGTTTTCGGCCAGGACGGTACAGCACTCGGATGTCATACTCCTGCAGTCGAAGCGCTCATCGAGCCAGATGACCGGATGGTTCTTTTAAGGACGACAGCCAGCACAGCGAATGGTGATCAGTTATCACGTCAAATGGGCGGCCATAGAGATACGGACGGAATTTGGTTATGGCCCAAATTATAGCGAGGCATTCTTTTTCTGTTACAGAATAGTTCTATTCTGCTTTAGTGAGTGCACGACTGGCGAAGGCGACGACGTACTCATCGAAGCCAGCCTTTCTCTGAGCGAGAACGGCACCAAGGCCGACGCCACTGGCATCCGTGTGGATTTCAGTAGGAGCGCTTGGGTCGAAATGGCGCAGGATTGGAGGAGACGTCAAGAGACGACGCCGCTTTGTGAATGCGGCATCGCAATCCGGTGACCAGGTCGTAAGGTTGTGGCCACCACGAAGAAGCTGCGTTAAAGGTGCTATGATGCTGGCGAAATTGCAGATGAAACGGCGGAAGTATGACGCTAACCCAATGAAGCTGTGCAGTTCTTTCAAGGTCTGTGGTCGTGGAAACTGGGCAACAGCTTGTAGTTTGGCCGGATCAGGGAGTACACCTTCTTTCGACACGACATGGCCGATGATTACCAGCTGCCGGGCGGCGAAGCGACACTTCTTCAGGTTAAGCTGGAGGCCAGCATCGGCGATGCATTTGAGGACGCGTTCAAGTCAAAGTAAGTGGGAAGGAAAGTCCGGTGAAAAGATAACGATGTCGTCCAGATAACACGGGCATATCTGCCATTTGAGGCCGCGCAATATGTTGTCCATCATTCTTTCAAATGTGGCAGGCGCGTTACACAGGCCAAATGGCATCACGGTGAATTCAAATAAACCATCAGGTGTGATGAAGGCCGTCTTTGGACGGTCTAACTCAGCCACTGGTACTTGCCAGTACCCGGATCGTAAGTCTAAAGATGAGAAGAATTCGGCGCCTTGTAGGCAGTCTAGTGCGTCGTCAATACGGGGTAGTGGATAAACGTCCTTGCGGGTGACCTTACTGAGGCGCCGGTAGTCCACGCAACAGCGAATTGTGCCATCTTTCTTTTTGACCAGCTCTACAGGAGAAGCCCAGGGACCGTGCGAAGGTTGGAAGGTTGTATGACACCGCGCTGGAGCATGTCTCCAACATTCTCAGCGATGACGCTACGCTCAGTGGCGGATACACGATACGGCCTGTGGCGTAAGGGCGCATGGTAGCCGGTGTCGATGTGATGGACAACAGTGGAAGTACGGCTTAAGCGAGATTGTTGTAGGTCGGATGACGTGCGAAAGCGGTCAAGGAGATTGACGATCTGGGCGTGCTGACCGGGAGTGAGGTTGGGATCAATACACCTGGAAAATGTAGGGTTACACGGCGGCACCGAAGGAGAAACTTGAAGGGCCATAGCGTCAACCTGAGGCGAAGCCGGTTCGTCAGGCACATCATAAAGGAAGCTTGGTTCGATTTCGTCAGCATAACCAAGACACTCATCGTGGAGCAGGCTAGTAGGGCAAGGAAACAGGTTTGAGACAAAGTGCGCTGGAACCTTGTCGAATGGCAAGAAGGGCAAAAGGAAGCAAGAAGGGATGACGGCGAGCAACAAGCTTAGACGGCGTGAAAAGAACTGTAGAGTCGGGAAACCCGACGCAGAGAACGGGTACAAGTGCGGCAGAGTATGGAGGAATATCGGTGTCGGCGGTGACGAACACACGACCGGAAGCGTCGTCAGTGTCTTCAAAAGCGTGGTTGCCGAATGGCGACAGAGCGAGTTCCGCACGGGCACAATCAATAACGGCATGATGAGATGACAGAAAGTCCCATCCTAAAATCATGGCATGGGAGCAACGAGGCAAAATAACGAACTCAACACGGTATAAAGTTCCACTTATAAGAACACGCACGGTACACATCCCTAAGGGTTCAATCGGCGCAGCGCTTGCGGTGCGTAATGAAACGGCAGAATATGGCGTCGCGACTTTTCTTAGTTGAAGACGAAGCTGGTTCGAAATCACTGATATTGCTGCTCCCGTGTCTACAAGCGCATGAACGGCAATGTCTTCCGCATAAACTTCAAGGACGTTCGCAGGAAATAAATAAGGGCTTGTGGATTTCGTTGAGATCGCAGTTCTTGCCTCCGGAACTGCGTTCCTTAGTTTTCCTCTCGGATAGCTTCAGGGCGACGGACAAGCGGCGACAGAGAACGCCGACGGGGTGACGGAGACCGACGGGTATTGAAGGTGCGGGAAGAAGGAGGTGAGGCTTCGAAGTGCTGAGAGGCAGGAGCGGAACGTAACGGAGAGTCGAAGCCGCTGCTTTGCGCCCTCGGAGAATCCGAAGGATACCATCCGCGCCGGCGGAAAAACCGTGCTACATGCCCAGGCAGGCCGCACGAATAACAGATAGGGCGGTTGTCGTGGGTGCGCCATGGATTGACAGCAGTGGGCTGAGACTCGTGGAGATATTGGCGAGGTGGGCGCACAGGCTGCTGTGGCGGCCAGTAGCTGCATGCTTGTAGGGGCATATGTTGCAGCTAAATGCGGAGGTGAGGGAAAGGCGCTGGTAGGTCGCGATTGAATAGCTGCAGACGGGGGCCTTGGATTCACGACAACGGCAGCGTACGTAAGTGGAACAGGTGTAGGAGGCGGTTGATGAGCAAGTGGGACGGCGTTAGCGACTTGTTCCTGTATCACCTGACGGAGATCGGGAGACAAGGGCGACTCTGACGCTTGACTGGCTGGCAGAAGAGAAGAGTTGGCGTGCCACTTCTTCTCGTGCAAATTGCTTGATTTGGTCGAAGATCTCTGAACTGCAAGTAGCACTGACACCGTCACTCAGAGCTGAAACCGCGACGTCCGGAGCGAGAGCTTGGCGGGTAGAAAGCCGTTGTTTGCGTAGCTCTTCATAGCTCTGGCAAAGTGTCAGGAGGTCGTTGACCATCTGAGGATTCTTCGCCAAGAGCATTTGGAAGGCGTCATCTTCTATGCATTTCAAGATGTTCTTGATTGTGTCATCTTCGGTCATATCTGGGTTGATACGCCGGCAAATATCAACTACATCTTCAATACGTTTCGTCCTTTCGTTGGGAACGACAGCGAAGCTGTTGTTCAGCTCGAAGTTTGCGCACAGCAGGGCGACCAAAGACCTCTTGAAGTGTCGTTCGGAAAGCTGTCCAGGTGGTAAAGTCAGCCTTATGGTTCCGGAACCAAAGATGGGCGACGCCGGAAAGGTAGAATGGGACAACCCAGCTTGTCAGCGTCAGTCCATTTGTTGTGAGCACTCACTCGGTTGTACAGTGACAGCCAGACCTCTACGTCATGATCGTCAGTGCCATTGAATATGGGAGGATCCCGTTGGCGTGGCGCGCCAGGACAGATGACCGGAGGCGGTGCCTGGGGTGGATTGGGAGGACTAGTCTCCTCAGGCATGGGAGCTGTGACAGGGATCGTCCGGCTTCGGAGTTCCAGTTTTGCAAAAGGCCCAGCACCTTCCACCAAATGTCGCGAAGCACTTTGGAAGTAAGCGTTCGCGACTAGCACGATAGAGCAGCGAGAGGTAACACAGCCGATCCAGCACCGAATCAAGGTTTATCTTTCTCGTCGTCGTTCTCCCTCTTATAGCCACAGCCACACTGCTCCTTATTTTACAGTACAAAATATTGGTGCATGATAGTTGGGACACCTTGTATATACAAGAGCCGCGAGAGGAATACTAGGTTTAGTTTGTCAGGCAAAAAGCTCCAGGAAGTCGAGCATATTGTCACGTGCCTTGTGAGAGAACGGGCGACGCGACGTTTATTGAGGGTAGCGGCTCCTGAAAAGCACGGCGCTGGGGGGCTGGCTATCGAGCGGGCGGAGAAGCACGCGCACTTCTTTTCTTCTTGTCCGTGCCTGCCTCTTAGCACTGTACCCACTACTGCTGGTGGCATTTCCCCCCTTCCTCGGAAAGAGCATCGGCTCGATGCTCAAGAAGCGGTGTTAGAAAAGGAGGGGGAAACAGCATGGGCAAAGCAGGTGCTCGTGCAAAGGACACAATCACAGCTAGAGGAAAAACAACAGCACAGCAGTCTCAAGTCTCAAGAAACAGTCTCAAGAAACAGAGAGGTTGCAAACAGTAGCGTAAGTAGAAAGATGAATAAAAAATAATAATCACGAACGCGCAACATATGGTTTCATGCGCACAACGTGAACTACGTCAGGGCGAGGTTGTTGTCTACGCCGTGTTTGCGCCGCACTGTCTGGAACGACTTCGTAGTTCACGTCACTAATGCGGCGCAGCACTTTGTATGGGCCAAAATACCGGCTAATCAACTTTTCACAAAGGCCACGGCGGCGAACAGGGGTCCACACCCACACTTGGTCTCCGGGACTGTAGCGCACTTGCCGGTGACGGATGTTATAGCGCCGTGCATCTGAATGTTGCTGCTCACCGATGTGCAGCCGCGCGAGCTGGTGGGCTTCCTCAGCGCGCTCAGCAAATTCTTCGGCGTCAGTCGTTAGGTGCTCGGTGTCGTGACACGGAAGCATAGCGTCCAGCATCGTCTGTACTTCGCGGCCGTAAACGAGGCGAAATGGTGCGAACCGCGTCGTCTCTTGTACGGCGGTATTATACGCGAAGGTCACGTAAGGCAAGATGCGATCCCATGTTTTGTGCTGGACGTCGATGTACATAGAGATCATATCTGTGATGGTCTTGTTTAATCGCTCCGTAAGTCCATTGGACTGCGGATGGTAAGCAGTCGTCTTTCGATGCCTGGTGTTGCTCAATTGAAAAATTTCGTCCATGAGCTGTGCCGTGAACGCCGTTCCTCTGTCTGTGATTACAGTGGATGGGGCACCATGACGCAATACAATGTGGCACATGAAGAACTGTGCTACCTCAGAAGCCGTGGCTCGTGGGGGCGCCTACGTCTCGGCAAAGCGGGTTAAATAGTCAGTGGCGACGATCACCCACTTGTTGCCGTCGGTTGACAGGGGAAAAGGCCCAAGGATGTCCAAGCCGACTTGGTCGAATGGCTTATGAGGTGGTTCGATGGGTTGCAATAACCCGGCGGGCTTCAGGGGTGGTGACTTTCGTCGCTGACATTCACGGCAGCCTTTAACATACTGTTTTACGCTTGCCGCAAGCCCGGGCCAGTAATACATCTCGCGCACTCTAGCAAGCGTTCGTGAGGAGCCGAGGTGGCCAGATGTAAGCTCGTCGTGGCAAGCGAAAAGAATATCATCCCGCAAGTCTTTGGGAACTACTAGAAGGTAGGCTCGGTCATTCGGGCGGGAGTTCTTCTTGTAGAGCAGATTGTCTCGTAGACAGAAGGACGTCAAGACGCGACGTAGATGGCGTGGTATGGATGTGTGACGGCCATCGAAGTGGTCGATGAGAGGTCGAATTTCAGCGTCGTCACGCTGCCATTTGACCAAGTCCGACGTAGTAAGGGCGCCCAGGAAGCCGTCGTCGTCCTCTGGCTGTCGACTGACAGATTCGGCGGGAGCACGCGACAACGTGTCGGCGTCTTCATGCTTGCGGCCAGACTTATAAACTATAGTGACGTCAAATTCCTGTAGCCGCAAGCTCCATCGTGCCAGTCGGCCTGAAGGGTCGCGTATGTTCGCCAACCAACATAGAGCATGGTGGTCTGTCACCACTTTAAAGGCACGGCCGTAGAGATAAGGGCGAAACTTCGTGATCGCCCAGACGACCGCGAGACACTCTTTTTCTGTGGTAGAGTAGTTCGCCTCGGCACGGGACAGTGAGCGGCTAGCATAAGCTATTACTCTTTCAAGGCCGTCTTGACGTTGGACGAGTACTGCGCCAAAGCCGATGTTACTGGCGTCAGTATGCACCTCGGTGTCAGCCTCTTCGTCAAAATGAGCCAGGACGGGTGCTGACTGCATGCGTTGTCGTAGTTCAGCGAAGGCCGCCTGTTGCTCATGCGTCCAGGTAAATGGCGTGTCATCCCTGGTAAGGCGAGTCAGGGGTTCCGCAATCTTCGAAAAGTTGTCGATGAAGCGGCGATAATACGCACACATGCCCAGGAAGCGTCGGACGGCCTTCTTGTCGGCAGGAGGAGGAAAAGCTGCTACAGCGGCAAGTTTGTCGGGATCGGGTCGAACTCCTTTGGCGCTGACGACGTGTTCGAGAAACTTGAGCTCTTCATAACCGAAGTGACACTTTTCTGGTTTAAGCGTGAGATTAGCCGATCGGAGCGCTTCTAGCACATGCCGCAGGCGATGAAGATGTTGTTCAAATGTTTCAGAAAAGACAACTACGTCGTCAAGATACACAAGGCAAGTCTGCCACTTCAATCCAGCGAGGACAGTATCCATCATTCGCTGGAAGGTTGCTGGGGCAGAACACAAACCGAAAGGGAGCACTCGAAATTCGTAAAGGCCGTCGGGAGTCACAAAGGCAGTTTTCTCGCGGTCTCGTTCGTCGACCTCGATCTGCCAGTATCCACTTTTCAAATCGAGTGACGAAAAGTACTGGGCACGCCGCAGTCTATCTAACGAGTCGTCGATACGCGGCAGTGGGTACACATCCTTTTTAGTTACGTTGTTGAGCTTCCGGTAGTCGACGCAAAAGCGTATACCGTTCCGTCTTTCTTTTTCACAAGAACGACCGGGGACGACCATGAGCTGTTAGAAGGTTCGATCACGCCGTCTTCAAGCATCTCTTCTACTTGCGTACGAATCGCTTCACGTTCCTTTGCCGACACGCGGTAGGGCTGCTGGCGTATCGGGCGTGCGTCGTCGCATGTGATGATCCTGTGCCTTGTAACTGAAGTCTGGCGTACCTTAGACGAGCTTGCGAAGCATGCCCTGAATTCAAGCAAGAGCTCATGCAGTGCCGCCTGTTTGTCTGGAGATAGCTATGAATTAATGTCGACGTTGCCCAGTGACTTGTCAGCCATCCTCACTGGTTCAGGGGTTAAACATTCGGCAACGTGATCTATTTCCTCGGCAAACGCTATCGAAGTACCGCGGAACAGGTGTCGATGCTCGTTACTGAAGTTGGTGACAAGCAACTGAGAACGGCCATCACTAAGCTGTAGCACACTTCTAGCAGCACAAACACCTTGCATCAGTAGATGCGATAAGTTACTTTCAGCGACCACTTCACCTTCGCGCATTCCACCGCACATCACTTCGACTAGGACACTGGTTCGCGGAGGAAGCGTAACACATTCGGTGGAGACACGGAGGGCGTCGTCTCGACGCTTGTGGTCGTACCCGTCGAGTGCTCGGTCTGCTGAGAAGGTGACTACACCTCCCCGTAGGTCAATAACAGCGCCGTATTCTTGGAGAAAATCAACCCCGAGAATGACGTCACGGGAGCATACGCGTAGGACAAGGCAGTTCGCCACGAATGTCGATCCTCGAATCCCAACTCTTGTCGTGCAGGTTCCCAGTGGAGTAACGACGTGACCACCAGCCGTATGAATCTGCGAGCCATTCCAAGGGGTAATTACTTTCTTCAGCAACTTCGCCAGCTTCCCGCTTAAGATGTAATAGTCCGCACCGGTATCTACTAAAGCGTTAACCGCGTAACCGTCGATCACCACCGGTATGTCGAGCGAAAGCCGGTCATTCCGTTCATCTGCAGTTGACGTCGAATCGGTGTCCTCGCTCGTTCGCGTCGATCGCAGGTCTTCAGCGTGTCGACTGTCAGCGGCCTCGCCCCCAAAGGTCGCTGGAGTTAGTTTTCCCGGCGGGGACTTGGCGACCGTCTGCTCGAATACCGCTGAGGCGATGGTGAAAATCTCCTTGGCGACGGCGAGCGCGACTGCCGCCCGGTAGGCGGTGGCATGCGTTGCTGAGCCAAATAATCTTCAATGTCCCGAGGTCGTTGGCCCAGTCGGGGTGGTGGCGAGTAGGCGGAAAAGCCCCACAACCCGAGGCGTCGGTATGGGCACTGGCGGTACAAATGATCTGCCTCACCACAGTGGAAGCACAGAGGACGGCGATCCGGAGTGCGCCAAACGTCTGACTTCCGAGGGGACATGCGTCGATCGTCGGCGTAATGCACTGGTTGCTCCTGCGGAAGCACAACTGGAGGAGCGGCATGGGGAAACGGTGGAGGCGTGCGTCGTTCCTCGATGTACGGCACCGGTTGGGCTGGTGGAAGTGCAACCGGATGAGCGGCCTGGACAAACAGCGGCGGGGACGAAGCAGGCTGTCTCAACACTTCTGCGTAGGTCGCACGGTGGTGTACAGAAGGTACAGGCGCGGTGTTAGCAAAAGGAAAGTTGGACCGGAGCGCTTGGTTCACTTCATCTTTTACAACACTCGCAATGGAGCTCACCGTGGCTTGTGGCGTGCCATAAAGCTTCATTATTTCTTCGCGCACAACGGTGCGGATGAGTTCTCGAAGGTTGTCATTATTGTTTCCAATGGCCGTCAAAATGTCTGTAGTCGCGTTCACTTGCCGATCATAAAAGTTCTAGCGATGCTGAAGCATCTTTTCCATACTTACAGCCTCGGCTAAAAATTCAGCGACAGTCTTGGGAGGATTGCGCACCAGACCAGCGAAGAGCTGCTCCTTCACCCCTCGCATCAGGTGACGCAACTTCTTGTCCTCGGTCATTCCAGGGTCTGCTCGTCTGAAGAGGCGCGTCATATCTTCGACGAACGTAGTAACACTTTCGTTGGGAAGCTGGACGCGGGCCTGGATTGCTCGTTCGGCTCGTTCGCGGCGATCAGGACTGGCGTAGGTGTCTAGTAGCTGACGACGGAAATCGCGCCACGACGTCAGTTGCTCCTCACGGTTTCGAAACCATGTACGCGCGTCGTCCTCCAGGCAAAAGTAGACATTCCTACGTTTAGTCGCGTCATCCCATTCGTTGCATTCGGCCACACGCTCGAAGTCAGTCATCCAGTCTTCGACGTCTTCGAAGACATCGCCATGGAACGACTTCGGCACCAGTGGATTTTGAAGCGTATACCGATTCGTCATTGCACGTTCCATACCAGTTCGGGTAGTCTGAAGCACTGCGGTGTCTTCAGTATCTTCAGGAGGCAGTCCCCGGACCCTGCGGCTGGTCCGATGGACGGGAGTATCGACTAACACAGGGCTGGTGCTTCGGCTCCCAGGAGGAGTCTGCGGCATGAGTGAGAAGTACCCAGCACCTCCACCACTTTCGACGACTTCCGACGACTCCATACCTTCGACGACTTGCCGGCGTAATTGGAAGGTCGTGGGGCTATATAAGGTGCCGCAAAATATTCTCATAAGTCTAATAATTGTTGCGAGACTAAAAAGCTTGCCATAAGGAACTATTGAGTGTATTGGTTTGATCATTCGAAGAAATAAAGTGTACTTGGAAAGGAAAAAAAGGTATACACGCACGAGGCTTTCGTGGCAGCCCATTGCTATGTTTAATATTCACCATCCACAGAGAGACAAACGCAAAGCTTTGCCCTACTTTGACGTTTTTTATTTCTCCGAAATGCCAACATTCGCCAGCCGCTTCGCGGCTGATTAAAGCACTGCTTAGACGTAGAAACCAGTCATTTTTCAGCAGTCACAGCAAGGCCGGCAATGCGCATGACGGTTGCTGACCACGTATGCGTACGGCGGCCGTCTGAAGCGAGATTGAAAGACTGGGGGAGGAGGTGCGCATTGAAGCACCCTATCGAAGACAGTTTCATATACTTCCCCTAGCGGCCTCAAATTCCAGCGACACAACTACTGAAGGCAGAGTTCACCTGCATTTACGAAAAGTGGATTGCCATTTAGAGAACGCTCATCCCTTCGCAAAGACAGTCCCCACCAAGCCGGCCCGCACGCACGGCACACGCCGCCCCAGCGAGCGGCGCAGCAACCAGCCCGCCGGGGACGCTGGCCGTCCTTCACGGCAGTTTGCGGAGTCCATCACGGGGCGGCGCCAGCGGCGTTGTAGAGCAGCGATAATCTTGAACGCGTGTGCGGCGGCGACGGCAGGGGCGTCTGGTGCGTGGCCCGATCGGCGAGATCGGCAACAAGTGCGTCGTCGCGTGTCCGAAAAGCGACTCGCATCAGCCCGCGGAAGAAGGGCACAGACCTCGTGTGCGCCGAGTGGAGACCGGCATGAGCGTCGTCGACTGAAGTGAGCCGAGGTGGACCCCGCTGTTCGTATGTTTCCTTCGCGGCCGCGTCGTTCGGTGGTGATCTGTTTGTCCTCGACCGCCGATCGCAAGCTGGAGTGTGACGAGAGCCCGCCGCCGTCCTCGTGCCCGGCTGCACTGCTCAGCATGGGCACGCTGGAGGAGCTGCGCGATGCTGTGCTCAAGCAGGAACGGATTATCCACGACCTGCGGCAGGTCATCACGTTGCGTGATGAAGAGATCTTGCAGCTGCGCAGCCAACTGGACAAGTTTCAGTCCGTGCTCATCCCGTACAACGCTCGCTACAGCCGCTCGGGCCGCCGCAAGGAGCGCGCCCAGGGCATCTCGGCCGAGCCGCAATCACTTCGCAGCATCCAGGACCTCATACAGACCAATTTCCAGGAGTATCCAAAATCAGACAGGTCGGTGCCCGCTGCTCTTTCTTTCGTTCATCGCACCGCGCCCGAACGAGCCACGCAGAGCTTGGGAATTCGGTGATTCCATGCACCCCCAATCTCTGCTGCCGGCTCGTGTGGCGCATGCGATTCGCACGTGAGAAACCCTTCGCCCATGCCCAATGGTACCACTTTCGCTGTGGTGCTTCCTTGCATTGCGCAATAAATTGACGCTTCATCTTCCCATGACCGATCGTACCGAGAAGCTGACGCTCCCTGGGCACTCGCGATGTAGAGCCAGCCGGGGAAGGCATTTATTGTCGCGGTTTCCACTCGCCTGAATCTTTTAGCATAAGTTCATACTTAAGGTTGAAACGAAGTTAGCTATTACTGCACCCTATATGGGACAGGAATGCAGTACAGCTGTCATTCTTCCACTGCTATGTTGGTCACACTTGCAGGTGGAGAAGAGTTTTCGCGCCTGCTGCATGCGGTAATTGTGGACCAACGCTTTTGCCCCCTGAGAACGAGCGCATCGTGACTATTTCTGTGATACTATAGCTCTTCCTTCCTATGCTGAAAATCTTTTTAAGCTGCAATTAACTCCGTCGACCCAGATCTCGGAGCTGATGGTTTATTTAAAATTAATTATACATTTTCGAGCAGCGGCAATGGTGAGATCAGCTGCTGTAGGGGGCACATGCTCATATCGCCCACCCGAACCCAAGGACACCGGATCGCTAAGTTGGCGGTTAGCGGTGTCGGCTCGGGAGGAGCGGCGGCGGCCGCTTTTCCAGCTGCCTGTTTACTCGCTCTCTCGACTCGCTCGGGGCGCAGGCACGAAAAGGAATGCCGAGGACTCGGCAGCGGCGAACGCCGGTCTCCGCGCTGATTATCATAACCTGCCGACCGTACGATTCTGGTACTCGCGCTTTTACTTTTATCGCTTCCTCTTTACTTCTCGTCTGTGTCATTTTTCTTGCTTATCGCTCTTTTTTCCCTGAGTATTATCAATTCTGTATGCGGTGACACGTTGCGCCACTCTTTTTGTAAACCTTGGGCATTCACAAGGAAATAATATGGTGAATGAATAATAGGGCATCGATTGCACAGCAGGCATATGTGTAGAAAATGCTGGCATCCCCGTGTGAGCCGTTCATTTTTCAGCTTTGCTGTATGGTGAATCCGAAAGTGAAATGTGACATCCTGCAACTAATCACGGAATTACCTGAGCAGCGCTCATCACGTGCGTATGTGGGAGGCAGAATGTTTGTTGTGTGTAGCCTCCGGGCATGCTGAGGCTTGAAGAGAGAGCTGAAGATAACATCCCAAGGAAATAATGAAAACAAGATCGAACCAAACCGAAAATAAGACAGAGGAGAGGCCTGTCTGTCCTTTCCCTGGTCTTATCGTTTCCAGCAGTTGCGCCACATAGCTCTCTTGTGAGCAGAGGTTTCGTTAGCAATGCCGCCCTCGGCCTGCAACTTTAACAGCTTGGCGACGGTTCTTGTTCCGCTTATAGCCTGTCACTTGTGGCACGCGATGAGTGGCTTTTAGGTTCTTGCGCTAGTTTATTTATTTATTTATTTATTTATTTATTTATTTATTTATTTATTTACTTCCGAACATGATGTCGTTGCACTCAGTTGATTCCTATTGAATAAAGTGTAAAGGAAGCAGTTAAGCTCCAAATATCTGTAGCACTTGTAATATGATGTAATCTGCACTTGTCATCCTAATGTCTGTAGTAAATCTGTACCCCGTATAAACCTCCGTAACCTCCTGTCCATCGAAGTCGCCGTTGTCACTTAACAGCGGTTACGTAGTCGTAAATAGTGTTCGCGCAGAGTGCACGAGTGTTGGAGAGCAAAGGAACCCAGCAGTATATACATTATGAAGGGTGGGATTTGAAGCACCGCTGCGTTATCTTCACTCTCTCATCTTTCTTATGGCATAAATACGCGTTAGTTGCGTCAGAGCCACGGTGAAGAATGTGAGCGGTCAGATCTGTCGCTTGCTAGTTCATTGGCTTTTAGTGGTTTTCGCACCCTAATTTCGCACGAAGGCGGGACATGCACTAAATATTGAGGGAAAATGACATATATACAAGGAGATGACATCACCTTTGCTAGTGATTATGCAAAATAGTAATCTGAAGGTCACCTGTTTCATTTACGCTTACTATTGTGGTGAAAAGGTAAGAGTGAGTTAACATGAGTCCGTTCTCACACTTCCTTTGCGCGTACTGTGCGGCTCTATGATTACTCACGGCGGTAGGATTATAACTTCACAGGCACCGTCTTTCTTCTACTTTTGTTACATGCGGGTTTCCAAATAAGGTAGAATTTATATCCACTTTTTCATCAAGAGGACATGTACGAGCATGGGGTGAGTAATAGTTATTTTACTTGTGCCTTTCAGTTCCTGGGATCCACTAGCCCTTTAGCAATTGTCTCTGCTTGTCCTCAACGAGTATTATTTGACCGCATACACATTTACATGGACGGTTCCACCATTTCAACAGCTCTACCGGAGCAGTAGTTGTTCCATCGGACACCGTCACTTTGCAATTTAAATACTCGTACAATACCACTTCTACAACAGCAGAACTTGCGGCTCTTCAAGGTGCACTCAATTACGCGCTCCAGCAGCCGCCAAATCATTGGGCCATTTTCAGTGATTCCAAAGCAGCCCTACAAACTCTGCAGTTTGCCCTACGTCATGCGTTACACGAGCAGCTAGTGCACGAAATTAGGCACGCTCATCATCTCGCGCTCGAAGAAGGACACGACATTGTATTTCAATGGTTGCCGAGCCATTGCGGAATTGTCGGCAACGACAGCGCAGATGAAGCAGCACGCTCGGCTCGTCAAAAACATCAGCTGGTTCCAGTAGCGCACCCAGGACCTCTGCCAGGGGGGGGTTGACAGTTTGCCAATACCATCTAAACAGCACTAATTTCAATTTCTTAACGGGAAATTGTCAAAAAATTCGATTTTTGCGCAAGTTTGTGAGTGTGCAGACGATTGCGCATCTTACATCTTAGTTGCAGTACTGAAAGGCGCAAGGAAGGAAGGGTTAAACAAAAAGGGGGGGGGGTAACCGGCCTTAGGGGGGGGGGGGGGGT